>NC_041222.1:101717002-101727616 GCF_002837175.3 Physeter macrocephalus | reverse complement strand
TGTGGCCTCTCCCGTTGCGGAGCACAGGCTCCGGACGCGCAGGCGCAGCGGCCATGGCTCACGGGCCCAGCCGCTCCGCGGCACGTGGGATCTTCCCGAACCGGGGCACGAACCCGTGTCCCCTGCATCGGCAGGCGGACTCCCAACCACTGAGCCACCAGGGAAGCCCTTATCTGTACTTTTTATGTGCATAGTTTCTGACAGGTTGTGCTAGGTATAGTAAGCCTTTACTAGCGCTGTACAGAATGTATGACAACTTGTGACTTGAATAAGAACAAGTTATTCAAACTTGCTTTGCTCTGTTATTCAAAGTATTTGAAACTTCAGAGTGCTCGTTCCTTCCTTTGCAATGATTCCTGGCTTCATCTTATTTATGCCATTGGCCCTAGAATCAAGAAGCTCACCAGATTTGCAATAGTTATTCAAGTTTATGTATTATGTAAGAATATATTATCATTGCATAAAATCTTAAAGCACCAGATTTCTTGGAAAAATGCCCATGAATTTAAAAGCAGTAGTTTTTAAATTATGTATATTTGGAAATATCCTTAATTCTGAAAGAATGCATCACATAAACTGCTAGATTTTTTTTTAAGTATTAAAATTTACTTTGCTTTTTCTCAGTTTAAAATATAATAAATAGTTCTACCTCCCAAAGACAATGTCTTTTAATACAAGTTCCCTTCTAAGCTTTTTTTTGGATCCGCTTTTACATAATTGGGACCATACTCTCTATAGTTTCTATCCTACATTTTTTTTAACATCTTTATTGGAGTATAATTGCTTTACAGTGGTGTGTTAGTTTCTGCTGTATAACAAAGTGAATCAGCTATACATATACATATATCCCCATATCCCCTCCCTCTTGCGTCTCCCTCCCACCCTCCCTATCCCACCCCTCTAGGTGGTCATAAAGCACCGGGCTCATCTCCCTGTGCTATGCGGCTGCTTCCCACTAGTTATTTATTTTACGTTTGGTAGTGTATATATGTCCATGCCACTCTCTCACTTTGTCACAGCTTACCCTACCCCCTCCCCGTGTCCTCAAGTCTATTCTCTAGTAGGTCTGCGTCTTTATTCCCGTCCTGCCCCTAGGTTCTTCATGACCATTTCTTTTTTTTTTTTAGATTCCATATATATGTGTTAGCATACGGTATTTGTTCTTCTCTTTCTGACTTACTTCACTCTGTATGACAGACTCTAGGTCCATCCACCTCACTACAAACAACTCAGTTTCGTTTCTTTTTATGGCTCAGCAATCTATCCTACATTTTAAACATAAGCTTTTCTTATACTATGACCAAAACTTCATGTGTAGACATCTCACCGGTGACTGTGCCATAATTACATTAGTTGAACTCACAAGAGTGCACGTTTAAGTTTGCTATTATAAAAATGCTCTTGTGGTCACCTCATTACATGAAACTTTCACAAATTTCAGATGATTTCTTTTTCGAGTGTCAGTCAGGGCTCACCCAGAGAGGCAGGCGGCGATGTAGGCTAAGAGAGAAAGTGCAGGGAGCTGGCTCACCTCGTGGGGGCCTGCGAGGCAGGCGTGGAATCTCAGGGCAGGACTCTAGGAAGAGCGGCCCGGCACCCTCCGGGCTGGCCTGAAACTGCCGTCCGTCCACAAGCAGAACTGCTTCTTCTGAGAAGCCTCAGCCACATTTCAGGACTTTTAGCTGATTGAATAAGGCCTACTCAGGGTATCTAGGATAATCTCTTTCACTCACAGTTGACTGAGTTTTTACTCTAATCACATCTAAAAAAAATACCTTCGTAGCAGATAAGTGTTCATGAATAACTGGGACTGTAGCTTAGCGAAGTTGACCCATCAAAAGACCATCAGGGTTAAATTTTCAGAAGTAGAATTACTGAGTCAAAGGGAATGGAATTTTTTTTTTTTTTAAATCTGATACGTACATTTAAATCCCTTTTCTAAAGGGTGGTCACAATTTTCTATACTTTGCCACTCTCTCCCTGCATTTTCTTGGGGTAGGTACCAGACTGCCTACCCTACGATACTCTGAATCAATAACACAATTGAGAGGGCCCCTAAAATAAAAAAGCACTCGGGTCTCAAGATGAACACAAGGTTTCCTGGCAGTAAGTATCTAGTATCTAAAGATCTGCCTTCCCGGGACAGTTATTCTGCCCTGAGCCCTGTATGAGCCTCACTGAGCAACTGCCAGATCTATTTATAGGTGGGAATATAGATTACTCTTTATTATTTACTCTTTATAGGGAATGTGTTAGGCATTTTGAGGGGAGATAGAAGTGTTTACCCTGTCCTCAAAAAGTCTAAAGTCAAGGCTAAGTTTTAAATAAATATTTGATGTTATTATATCCATGTTAAAGTTCATTTTCATATATTTCTCTGGGAAGTGGGGCTAATCATGTCTTTAAACTCTACATAACAATAAATGAAAGGCAGACCTTTCTGAAGCCTCTTGCTGTTTCAGTAGATCTATGTAAAGGTCCATATTATTTTATCTTTAGAAAACTTATCATTAGGCAGAGGTTAGTAAAGTGATTAATTGGGTGGATTTGGGGATGAGGTTTTTTTAGTTGAATTCTTACTTTTATTATGTACTATTTTTTAAAACCTGGACAAATAACTTAATCTCCCAAAGGCTCAGTTTTCTCACTCGTAAAATGGAGACAATATTCTCTCGGGTGGTTGTATGAGGTTTAAATGCACCAATACATGTAAAATGTTTGGCACACGATGTGCACGTGTGCTTGCGTGTGTGTGACTATCTCCCCTCCGTATCTTCTACTTTCTTGCCGTCCTCCACCCACCACACCGACAGGACAGAAAAGTGCAACTGGCTTGAAAATCATTCTTTTATTTCTTCAAAGGCTCAAACCTTCCGAGAATTTAGGTTTTGAAGGAAGCAGGAAGTGAGGTCGGGGGGGGAGGTTGTAATCTGAAGACAGAGATAGAGTGCTCTGAAAAAGCATAAAGGAACACATGCTCCTCCAGAGGACACAGAAGGCCCCCAAGCAGAGGGAGAGGAGGAGGGGGCTGTGAATCCTGAGAGCAGAGGTGTCTGCATGCTTCGGGGCAGAGCCTGGAAAGCTGGGAAGACCCCCAAGAGCAGGGCCATCACAGAGCCTCGGGCAGGGGGGCCTGGACAGGATCACAGTGGGCTCCTAAGGATGAGGAAGAATAGTAAAGATCGGCCAAAGCTGAAGGAGCCACACCGACAGGCTCAGGGGATCATTCTTTTCATGGCGAGGATGGTCGCAGATGGCCAGAGCCTGTACTATCATTTCACGTGACCCCAGAACCACAGCAATACTCTGGGTGGGGCAGGGAAAGACTCTCAGAAGGACCGGTAAGTTTCACAGTAGCCCAGTGGGGCTTGGAAACTGAAATTAAGTTGATTTATAAAAAAAAATAATGAAAATAGATAGAGCAGGTGCAACTCAGCTGGTAACATGAGATTCACATCTAATACTTACTCAGAAGGTGTCATCAGTGGTATTTAGCTCTTACTGATATGGAAGAAAGAGGAAAACGGAACATCCTCTGGCTGACATCTCTTAATACTTCCTGCCTACCTGGGGGCCTTGCTTGACCAGCTATAGCCAATCTCAAGAATTTTGGATCTTTCCTTTGCATTGGCATCTGCCTGCAAACAGGCTAACAATTCCTCTTATCCTTAAACAACCACCACCAATTTCTCTCGATCCAAACATTCCACCAAGTTCGTGTAACCTCCCTTCTCTTCCCTATCACGTTTCTCGGGAGTGCAGTCACACTTGGTGTGCCCACGTTCTGCACTTCCATGCACCCCTCAACTGACTACAGTTGGGCTTATTCTCTCCCCGTTGAGGGAAACTACTTTCACTAAGAAGATAATGAATGATCTCCGGCTGCCAAATCTAAAAAGATTTGTTCTGTATTCCATTTAATCTTTCTTTTTAATCTTATTTAATCTTTGAGCAGCATCAGACACTGCGTGCCTTCTTAAATGTCAAAAAGATTTGGTTTTTTCAAAAGACTTTATATATTTTTTAGAGCAGCTTAAGGCTTACAACAAAATTGAGAGGGAAGTACAGAGATTCCCATGTACCCCCTGCCCCACACAGGCACAGTCTCCCCTGTTATCAACATCCTTCACCATATGGTACATTTTACCAAGGATGACCCTACATAGACATGTCGTAGTCACCCAAAGTCCGTAGTTGACCTTAGGATCCACTCTGTGGGTTGTACATTCTATGGGTTGCACAAATGTCTAGTGAATTGTATCCATCATTATAATATCATATAGGGTATTTTCACTGCCCTAAAAAGGATTTGTTTTTTAATCCAGCATTGTACAGGATGTTTTTAAAGTTATCTATAAAGCAGTATTGCTGGGGGACTTCCCTGGAGGTCCAGTGGTTGGGACTTCACCTTCCCATGCAGGGGGTGCGGGTTTGATCCCTGGTCGGGCAGCTAAGATCCCACATGCCTCACAGGCAAAAAACCAAAACGCAAAACAGAAGCAATATTGTAACAAATTCAATAAAGACTTTAAAAATGGTCCACATCAAAAAATATCTTTTAAAAAAAAGCAATATTGCTAGAAATAGAAGTCACAGTACCCCTCCTTCTTGAGACCTGCTCCAGTGTTTTATATTCTATGCTTCCGTTAATGCCTCTATTATGCTCCTGTTCTCCTGGGCTAAGACTTACTTTGTCCTTCCTCATTTCTTTCTTTATGGCGACTCTCAAATCCATAGGATGTCCAATCCTATTGCTTCTACCTAAGACATATTTCTTTGCCATTCCTCTTTATTTCAGTTTCTACCAGGATAGGAAGCTCTCGGGAGTTCCCTGGTGATCTAGGGGTTAGGATTCGGCACAATCACTGCCATGGCCAGGTTCAGTCCCTGGTCAGCGAACTGAGATTTTTGTTTACCTCCCAATTAGAATATTTAGTAATCCCATATTGATTTGCCCATTACCAGACTTTCATACTTGGGTGATACGCCACACTGTAAACCAAAGCCAATGATACGCGTGGCTCTCCATTCACAGAGCTCTATGGTCTGTCGTTGTGGTCGCTCCATCGCCCTCAGGATGAAATCAGAGCACCTTATCTCAGTGTTACCTGGCAGGGTGGTCCCTGGCTCTGCAGAATTAGCAAAGGCTTGCCTCACCCCCGTCCTCACCTCCAATCCAAACGTCCCATCTAACCCCCCCTCTCCCACCGACCTACTGAAAGCAAAGTTCCCCTGCCCTGTGATGGATCAAGCCCTCCTCTAGGTGATTCAGGTTCAAGTGAAAGCTGGAGAAGCACTGCCTGGGCAGGTTGGGAGAAGGGCCTTTTGTTCTGGCTCCTCGCAGACTTGGCAGCCTCTCTTGCGTTTGTATCTTCCATGCACTGTATACCCTTCTCTCGTTGACTGTCTCATCCTGTAAATACCAGGCTTCAGCACTGTTCTTCCTGACTGGAATACCACACTTGCCTTTTTCTTGCTTCTTGGCAAACTGCTGTTATTTCTTCAATTCCCATCTCAAATGCCGTGAGGATTCCGACCTTGCCCTGTCCTCCATCCGCGTTTTATCTGCATCTCTGTAATAGCATTTACCATGTTACATTTTAATTTATTTTTATAATATTGTCCTCCAAAGACTGTGTGCTCTGTACGTACACAGACCATTTTTTTTTTTGTCTTTTTTACCCTTGTGGCCTAGCTTACCGTTTTCTGTTTTTCTCTTCTTTTTTTGCTTCCTCTTTACACACAGGATTTAAGACAGTCGGAAAAATATCTTTGAAATGAAATATTTCTACTCGGTACGGTAACGGTAACCGAGAAACCTGGCCACTATTACAACCTTGTAAAGGTCTTTATCACATATCAGAGGAATCCATTTCCTATTTGGGCCACTTGAGTAATAAAAGGACAGTAATTTTTAGAGTGGCAGCCTGATTCCTCCCACATTCTTGCCAAATGTTTTTTTCTAGTCCTGCTTTATCCCTGGATCCCAGAGGCCCCTTGATACAACTTCCTATGTGACCCCAAGTTTCTGACAACAAGGATAATAATATTTCCCAGTGATCTCTCTCTACTGTTCAAAAATCATATTGCTTTAGCTGCAGCTATTTTAATTCCCTCTCCTGGTTTTTTTGTTTGTTTGTGTGTTTTGTCTTGTTTTAAATCTGATTTCTGTTCTCAGATGAGGGGACACTGCGGGTGAAGAGAAGGAATTGAGCAAAGGAGGCCTTACTGCCTCAGGGTTTGGAGTCTGTTTGGTGACCTCTTTCCTCAAAACACAGCCCTCCCCCCTTTCTCAGATTTAATTCCTTAAGATGAACATTTGGGGAAAAAAGAAAAAAAAAGAGCCAACTTTAGGTGTGAAAATACATCCGTTTTCACAAAATGGGAGCTGAGATTTTCTATTTGCAGGTCAGCTGGGAGGTGGCTTCGCCAATACTACTGCTTCATTGTAAATGTCTCCGTGTTCTTATAGCTTGATATTAAACTGTTCAGTCAATTACTGTATCAAAGCACCTAATTTAATTCAGTAGCTTAAAAACTTAATGCAGTTTCAACTGGTAATTGAACTTTGACAGAGAAAATCATGTGCCTTGTTTCCAAGAAATGAAATTAAAGAATTACGTCAAAATAGATGATATCAATGATCAATAAAGCAGGTTGGAATTTTTTGATTAATAGCTAACAAAAAAATAAGCTAATAGTTCTTGAGTGATCTTCTTATTTCATCATTGGGTAGTGGATATTCCTTGATTACTTCCACAGATTCATTTTATAGGACATGAAGGAAACCACATCTGCAAAGGCAGAGGCAGAGTGCCTCCTTAAATGCAATCTTCACTGTCATTGAAAGTGACAGATTTTTGACAAAACTCAGTGTTCGCTCTGAGCTATTATAGCAGTTTAGTTTCCAACAGCAAGTCATTCTGACCCGATACATGGTTAGTGTGGACTTTTAGTTCATGAGCTAAATCTTCGAAACCCCTGACTGTTCAATGCACTTACTTCAAGTTGGGAAACCTCAGGGTCACCTGCCGTGATTTCTTACAGAAAAGAAACAGAACTGTTGCAATACTTTGAACTCCAGATGAGTGAGAGACATAAAACTGATGTGTTTCTGGTGTTCCATTTCAAGATAATACCAGGGGATCTGTTCTTAAAGAAATACATAAAACTGAAGCTTTTGGAGCCACAGCAGCCGGGAAGAGGACGCATTTGGAGACAGCTGGAGGTACTGATCAAGATCAGTACTGATCACCACACCAAACGTCAGCTGCTCATGTGTCTGGACCTGCCAGGGTGGCCCCTGAGGCCGGATAGCACAGTACTTCTTTCCCGGCAGACTCTGAAGCATCCTCTTCCGCCTGTCAAAGGCAGACAGAACCTCATCCCACGACGGCTCTTCACTTGAGTTCCTTGCCTCCCCCAGTGGCCAATAGTTGTTAACCAGTTATCATAAATGTGACTTCTCTCAGCAGATCCAAACGTTTACCCCAAATTCTGCCTATTCTGTTGGTGTATCTATTTTTTAAAAAATTTTTTAAATGTATTTACTTATTTATTTTTGGCTGTATTGGGTCTTCGTTGCGGTGCGCGGGCTTCTCGTTGTGGAGCACGGGCTCTAGGCGCGCGGGCTTCAGTAGTTGTGGCACGCGGGCTCGGTAGTTGTGGCTCGCGGGCTCTAGAGCGCAGGCTAGGTAGTTGTGGTGCATGGACTTAGTTGCTCCGCGGCATGTGGGATCTTCCCGGACCAGGACTCGAACCCGTGTCCCCTGCCTTGGCAGGCGTATTCCTAACCACCGCGCCACCAGGGAAGTCCCTGGTGTATCTATTATGATTATTCTGATGCAGGAGAAAATCAGCCTCATTCCTAACCTTAAAAAATACAGGTAGGAATTAGGCTAAGATGGTCTGCATGGGAAGCACAGAAGGCGGCAGCTTCTCTTTTCCCGGAGAAGCCTTGTTCATGGCTGTCTTTTCCGGCCTTGGAAGGAGGTCATCAAAGTCAGTGATGAACGTCAGCCGAGCAACCTGCTCTGACTCGTTTCCTCCCAGTGGGGCTCTGAGAGGGGCGCGTCCCCCAGACAAAGCGCACACCCTGGCGAAAAGGCAAGGATGCTGGCAGGAGGCTGAGCTCTGCCTCCTGTGTGTGAGGTGGGGCTGAATGTTTCTAATCAACAGCCTTTCTCCGTTTTCATCACTTGCTCTGCAACCCTTGCAGTTTAGCTCAGAAAATCAGGTGAGGCTAAGAGAGCTCCTTGTGATCTTTTTGTAAGCATCGGGGTGGCCCAGGTGTTGTCCGGTGCCCTGCGGCATGATGGAGAAAGTACACGTCCTCCGCTGACGAACAACCTCCCCACGAGGGAGACTTAGTGGCAAGTGTTCACTGATGAGATGTCTGGAGTCAAAATTAAGGAAACTGGCCACAGTTAAAAATGATAAGCTTGGGGCTTCCCTGGCGGGTTAAGACTCCGGGCTTCCACTGCAGGGGCTGAAAGCTCCATCCCTGGTTAGGGCCTACGTGCTGTGAGGTGCAGCAAAAAAAAAAAAAAAAAAGACCCAGGTAGATAATCGGTCTGTTTGGGCCTTTGTTTTAGAAAAAGTTACTCAGAGAACTGCCTATTCCTCTCCTTCACAGTTGGTCAAAGATTTGGGGTTGATTCTGATTGTCTTTGACTAATTCTTATCACTGTTTCAGGGAAGATGAGGCCAGATTGGCTTAAGTGAATGAAAAAGTGTTTGTATTTTTAGGAGTTAAACCCCTTGTGCTTTAATTTGTTCATTTATTCATTCAATGCATTTTAAGTAATCATCAGCTATGTCCCAGGTACTCTGGCTGGCACCAGGGAGGCTCTTTCTAGAAAAGCTGAGCATTATTTTGATAATCATAGTGATGAACTAGGAAGCTCACTTTACTTCTCTGAGCTACACATCAATCAAGGAAATTATTGTGAAAACAAATTAGTCTAACCCAACCAACGCAGACAGTTTTTGTGGCTCTGGGAGCATGTGACAGAATTTAGGGAAAAATTATTACTAAATAATGAGGATTCACATCCCTTGGGGGTAAGCTGATACCACTTAATGAAACATGAATGTAAGACTGTGAGATAGACATCCTCCTCCATTTGGACTCAAGATCAACTCATTCTGATTCATTCAACCAACGACTTTGGTTGAATATTAAGCCTATAGAGGAAAACTGAGGAACTTTCTTGAGTGAGCTCACTAAAGTAAGATTGCTACTTACTTCATTATTCCAGAAATAGTTTTTGAGAAAACAATTGTGCGAGAAGATTACAGTCTAGTAGTGGAATATGTCTAAACCAGTAAGTGCACTACAGATTCTCAGTTACTGAGCCCAGGAGGGTAGAGGAAAAGTTTTTCCTTCCCTACACTCGCTAAGGATTAAATGGGCTAAACTGTTGAGAAGTCATGTGTTCCATTCTAATGATTTTCAACATCACCACACCAAACGTCTTTCATTCAAATACAGACATAACATAATACAGTTAGAAAATATTATCCTAACATTTGGTCCAGAATTCTTCTCTATGAGCCTTTTCTCTCAGAAGACAAGTTCATAAACGCTGGGCGGGCTCCAGCTGGTGACTTCAGAGGCCAGGGAGGTTGCTATGCATGAGGTAAGGGAAGAATGTGCTGTTTCCTGCCGAGAAGGACAGGGTCAGGGGGAGAGGGGGTAAAGAGGTGGGCAGAAGAGGAGAGACAAGCCAGCAAAACAGAGGAGCAGGTGTGCAGAGAAAAAGCCAGGAGAGAAACTTCTGGTGCTGAGCAGTAAAAATGGACCTGGAGAACAGGGCAATATAATAAGTGATGTGTTTTTGTCCCCCAACCTTTCTAATCATCAGTAAAATCACACGTTTACAAATGCTTTGGTTCAAATTTTGAGGCAGACAATACAGGAGCAGTTTGATATCCAGGTCAATAAGAGGGGGCACCCAGTCAGCCTGTGCGGAACAAGAGCCCAGGAAGCCATGAGAGAGCAAATGTCCAGACATTTGCCAACAGTCATAGAATGACTTCGGACTTCTTCAACACGTGGAAATGTAGGGTTCAAGTCCAGGTTTACCCAGCTCACCAAGGGTCGGATGAACTCCCACATGGCACATGACTTACACCAATTTATAAAGACGCCAGGAAAGAGTTCACATTGGTTCGAAGTTGGCTCCATTACCGGGCAGTTATTTTTAACATCTAATTAAAAACCTTCCACTTAAACCAATCGTATTCCAGATCTTCTTTGTTCACCTACACTACCTCTGCTTGACCTTTCCTAAATCAAATACATCCCGGTGGATCTATGATTCTCGCCTACGTGGTCTTCAGAACAGAAAAGTAAAATTGCTCTACCAGGGATCACGATGACATAATGTTCTTTAAATGGAGATGCCTTATAAAATTACTTTTGCAGCATCCTCACACAGGTATTTTTAAAGTTATAATTCACCGGTCTGTTCTTTGCCACTTAAACTATAAAGTCAAGTGTTGTCATTTTTATTTTATTCAGGGAAAACTTTTTTTTTTTTTTTTTTTGCGGTACGCGGGCCTCTCACTGCTGTGGCCTCTCCCGTTGCGGAGCACAGGCTCCGGACGCGC
>NC_041222.1:101714652-101716788 GCF_002837175.3 Physeter macrocephalus | reverse complement strand
AACTTTTTTTTTTTTTTTTTTTTTTCAGTACGCGGGCCTCTCACTGTTGTGGCCTCTCCCGTTGCGGAGCACAGGCTCCGGACGCGCAGGCGCGGCGGCCATGGCTCACGGGCCCAGCCGGTCCGCGGCATGTGGGACCTTCCCGGACCGGGGCACGAACCCGCGTCCCCTGCATCGGCAGGCGGACTCTCAACCACTGCGCCACCGGGGAAGCCCCTCAGGGAAAACTTTTGTCATTTTATTCAGGGAAAACTTTTCTTCCTGCATCCAGTGATGTTCTTTTATTTAGCCTGCTTTCCTCCCTTCTTCTCTGAGATCTCCCCGCTGAATTTTGCTCCAGGCTCCTGATTCCTTCTCTGACAGTCTTTGTAATTAGAATTGGAGGTGTGGGAGAAGCTCACATTCAGAGCAATTCCAGACTGAGCCAGCTGCAAGAGTGTAAGTCTTACTGCCGTGAGCAACCTTTACCCGTGGACAGTCCTGTGATGATATCGCAGTAAAACGCCCACACGCCCTTGGCTGAAGCTGGTCCCTTCTCTTGCTTTACGAGCTATTTTCAAAATGCCGAAAACAAACAATACCCCTTCATCCCACAGGGTAACAGCAATCTTGGATCCAATTCCTACATCCCTTCTCCCTCCAAATTGGTTATGATCACTCTTCCTCAGGTCCATAAACTATCTTTAGGTGGAAAGGAAAAAGAGAGACAGGCTGTCACTGATCAAAGGAAACAGATGCACGGGCATTTCAGGTCACTCCCAAAGTGTTTCGGGACAGTTCAGGGTTTGCACTGCACCACTGAGTGAATTCTCTTTCCTGCTCCCATGCTGAAAATGGTTCAGCTTCAGGGAGCCATTCCGGTCTTGGCTATGTTACTGGGACTTTCTTTTGAAAAGACATGGACATGATCCTGAAAATAAATAAATAAATAACAATGCTAAAACTTCTTGTCTTCAAAATACTAAATACACAACAAATGAATCCATAGGAAAAAGTACAGTGTTATTATGATTTTTCAAAAAAAGTTAATAGACTAGGATGGAGAGAGAGTGATGTTATAAGGTCAAGAGGAGACGTTGATTTCCGAGTTGAATCTACTTACTTATTGCAAGAATACGAACAACTTTTTTTTTTTTCAATCTAAACTTGCTAAGCCACTTATGCTTTTGTTGCAGCGACTGCTCCCCTGAGCGGGCTATGGCTTTGCTTACAATGAGTTCAGTTGGCTTCTCTGAGTCCTCTTGCTTCTTTGGACAAGGGAGGTATTTGCCATCAGTGAGGTGGGCTGAATCGACAAGATGTCACTCTCTATTTGCTGAAAATTGGTGCATTGTCAGGAGGCAGCATTTGTGGGAACAGTGACTTGGCTCACCCTAGGATGTTACCAGAGGTTCCAGGAACTTGCAGACAAGCAGCCTGTGCTGCCTTTCTTTCAAAATAATGATATATTTAAAAAATAATATTATGTATTAGGTCATTATCTTCATGAGAAATAAGCATCCGCGGTGCTTGAATGCACCGTACAGAGTTTTCTTTGTCGATGATTAATTCTCATGTATGCTAATTAAGTTGATCAAACTCTGCTGCGCTTCTGTAGCTGGAGATTTACTTAATCTGTGTTTCTCTCTCTTAGGAGAGTAGAGAAACTTCATTTGCATGAGTTTGCACAAAGTTGGCCCTGTCTTTAAAAACTAGGTCAATAGAGTTGCTGGAGTTGAAATTCCCCAGCCCTCAAGCCACATTTGGGCTTGATGGATACTGAGCCTGGTTAGTCTCATAAGCCTCTGGGAGCTGTAGCTTCCCTCCCTTTTCTATTTTGAATGGCCTACTTTTGCTTGTGAACTGTAAGATGCAATCTAGCATAATGACTGCTTTTATTGCTTTTTAACCCTAGTAGCCACCACAGTACTTTCTATACACATCAGGGCTCCAGAAGCACTTGATATTATTGATAACAGTAAATGATGATAACCATTATTTTATTTTATTTTATTATTTTATTTTATTTTTTAACATCTTTATTGGAGTATAATTGCTTTACAATGGTGTGTTAGTTTCTGCTTTATAACAAAGTGAATCAGCTATACATATACATGTATCCCCATATCTCCTCCCTCTTGCGTCTCCCTCCCACCC
>NC_041222.1:101677781-101714543 GCF_002837175.3 Physeter macrocephalus | reverse complement strand
CATATATATACGTCAGCATATGGTATCTGTGTTTCTCTGTCTGACTAACTTCACTCTGTATGACAGACTCTAGGTCTGTCCGCCTCACTACAAATAACTCAATTTTGTTCCTTTTTATGGCTGAGTAATATTCCACTGTATATATGTGCCACATCTTCTTTATCCATTCATCTGTCAGTGGACACTTAGGTTGCTTCCATGTCCTGGCTATTGTAAATAGTGCTGCAATGAACATTCTGGTACATGACTGTTTTTGAATTATGGTTTTCTCAGGGTATATGCCCAGTAGTGGGATTGCTGGGTCATATGGTAGTTCTATTTTTAGTTTTTTAAGGAACTTACATTCTAGTTTCCATAGTGGCTGTATCCATTTACATTCCCACCAACAGTGCAAGAGAGTTCCCTTGTCTCCACACCCTCTCCAGCATTTATCGTTTGCAGAATTTTTGCTGATGGCGGTTCTGACTGGTATGAGGTGATACCTCATTGTGATAACCAGTATTTTAAATCTTAGGAGTAGCCTTTACTACAGCAGTAACTGACCATGGTAATACAATCTCCTGCTACTTTAGCTCATTTGTTTCTTGCAGCCATCTTCCTTTACAAGGAAGAAATGAACTTAGAGTAGGGAAACTGCTTTAGGTTTAAGATTAATACAACTCAACCTGAAAGATAGATTTGACTCATGCTGTTACTAGAATAATCACTTTTTATGTCAGATCTGATTAATGATAGCTGACATTGACTGCATTCCTAGTAGGTCAAATGCTGTTCTAAGTGTTTCACATGTATTAATTCAGCCTCACAGCAGCACAAGGAGAGACGTGGATTATTACTTATAATTCAAAGATGAAAAATGCAGAAATTGAAAGGTTTAGTTGCTGGGGCCCCAGGGTCCTGTTGCTGGTAAAGGGCCTCTCCGGGATATAAACTATGGAAGCCATTGCAAAGCCCCACTCTCCGCTGTTCTGTTATACAGCTTTTCCTTTAAAATTAGGTTTTAATTCAGCTGGTGAGGTTAAGATTATATAAGATTCCATGCCTCATCTTGAATAATTTTCTGTGTATTCCTAGCCAAGGTCATTTAATGTTATTGAGCTTCCCTTTTCATTTTTATCAAATTGTCTCTTTTCATTTTTTTCGTATTAGTTTCACCGAAAGATTGCGTTTGGGAGTCCTCATGTAATATATTTAACTATAAAGCAAAATAAAAGTACTATGTTGTACACAAACACTCTGATTTTTTTTTTTTTTTTTTTTGCGGTACGCGGGCCTCCCTCCGCTGCGGCCTCTCCCGTTGCGGAGCACAGACTCCGGACGCGCAGGCTCAGGGGCCACGGCTCACGGGCCCAGCCTCTCCGCGGCACGTGGGATCCTCCCGGACCGGGGCGCGAACCCAGTTCCCCTGCATCGGCAGGCGGACGCGCAACCACTGCGCCACCAGGGAAGCCCCTCTCTGACTGATTTTCGACAAAGGTGCAGAAATAATTCCATGGGGGAAGGATATTCTTTTCAGCAAATGGTGCTGGGGCAGTTGAGCATCCTAAAAAGTGAAGCTCAACCTAAACCTCACGCCTTATTCACAAATGAACTCAAAATGGATCAGAGATTTAAATATAAAACGTAAGCATATAAAACATTTAGGAACAAAAGCAGGGCGGAATATCTTCAGGACACAGGGCTGGGCAGGGCCCTTGGCCATGACATCAAAAGCATGATACATAAAAATTGTTTGCGAAATTGGACTTCATCAAATTAAAAATCTGTTGCTCCTTGAAAGACCCTGTTAATAGAATGAAAAGACAAGCTACACCCTGGTAGGTAATATTTTCAAACTGCATATCTGACAAAGGAATTACGTCTAGAATATACAAAGAGCTTTCAAAAGTCAGCAGCAAAAAAAAAAAAAAAAAAAAAGTTAGAAAAGGGGCAAAAGATACAAACAGATATTTCACGGAGAAGATGCAGATAGCATGTAAGCACACGAAAAGAAATTTGGCATCGTTAGCTACTAGGGAAATGCACCTCAGAGCCACAACGAGACATCACTATACACCTGTCGGTATGTAAAATAAAACACAGTACTAAGACCGAATGCTGGCCAGAATGCCGAGAGCCTGAATTTCTCACACGCCGATGGTTGGGCTCTAAAATGGTACGACCACTCCGAAAAGAGTTTGGCAGTTTTTCCATGGGAATCTGTGTGCTATTATTGCAACCGCACGTGAATCTCTATCCCATGACAAAAAGTTAAAGAAGCCACACGTTCAACATAGTAAGATGGGAACGGGCCATCACTGCATTCATTATCTTGTTGCAGTGGTAAACATGAGATTGTTGATAATAACGTACATATAATAGACATGCAGAGTTTTCTTTTCAAAGTTTTTATCTCTGGTTGTTTCGGTTTAAAATATCTAAAACATTCTAGCAACTTAAAGGAAAGAATCGTTTTAAACTGCTAGTCATAGCTTGCTGCACCCGAGATGTTTTATTTGAAAAAATTCAGAGCCACCACTGGATGGCAGTAGAGGTTCGTATTTTTGTTCCCTTGGTGTTTTTTTTGTTTGTTTGTTTGTTTTTGTTTTTGTTTTGGGGGAGTGGGATGGGGGAGGCTGAGAAAATAAGGGACAAATTTGGTTCCGCTCTCAGAACCAAATAAAAAAATATCTGTAACGATAGACATTATTGGGGATTAGCAAGGTTTAAGCTGCAAATACAATCATTAAAAAAAAAATCAATGTTGGTGTAAGATAAATAAAACCTGCAATAAATAACACACACTGTGAAAGACCATGGGCTGAGTACACTTTGTTAAATAAATCTTGGGCTAACAGTCTGATGAAAATGAACAATTTTAGAGAAAAAAAAAAGTTTGGCATTGAGCTCTGTAACGGCAATTGGGATTTCCTGGTTCGAAATCTTAATGGCTTTCAGAAATTTTAGGCAACTCTTTTATTTCTGCCTCTTCCTACTAATAACTACACAAAATTCAGCTGTTCATCATTTCTTTTTAATTTAATTTATTAAAAATTTTTATTTTATATTGGAGTATAGTGGATTAGCTACTATGTTGTGTTGTGTTAATTTCACGTGTACAGCAAAGTGATTCGGTTGTACATATACATACATTTATTCTTTTTCAGATTCTTTTCCCATTTAGGTTATTACAGAACATTGAGTAGAGTTCCCTGTGCTCTGCAGTAGGTCCTTGTTGATTATCTATTTTATATATAGCAGTGCGTGTATGTTAATCCTAAAATCCTAATTTATCCCCCCCCCCATCATTTCTAAACTGGGAAAGTCTTCCTTTTTTAGATTACAGATTAAAGCCATATGAGGCAGAAGAACAAAATTCTGCTGTTTTTCTGTTATCACATTTCAAAATACTCAATATCTTTTCGTCTTGGTAAAGCTGAGAGAAAATCTCTGTATCATTTGCTGGATTTTCTGTGAAATTTACTTGCTAGAGACAAATTGAAACATTGACTTAATATCAAGTTTCAAGAGATGGGGGAGTGACGTGGGGAGGAGGGGGCAGAGGGGACCCCTGAGCTGTCCATACTCGTCTTTAATTAAAGGCTTTCTAGGTTTAAAAATAAAAAGAGAGAGAGAGAGAGAGAGAGATCCTATGCTTTTCTTCCTAGAGGTTAATTGATGGGGTTAACACCATTCATGCCTCTCATTCTAACTATATATTGTCATCAAGAATATTTCTAAGGGGACATCCCTGGTGGTTCAGTGGGTAAGACTCCGTGCTCCCAGTTCAGGGGGTCCAGGTTCAATCCCTGGTCGGGGAACCAGATCCCACATGCATGCTGCAACAAAGATCTCTTGTGCTGCAACTAAGACCCGGCGCATCCAAAATAAATAAGTAAATTTTTTTTTAGATATTTCTGAGGCATTTATTAGCATATGTTACTATTCTTCTGTGTCACCTTAATGTCAGATGAGATGAAACAATGTGTATTATGTCTGGGACTCTCTGTGTAGGAGAGACACATTCAAAATCTTGGTGGAATATTCACGGAAGTGTCAAAGCAAATTTCCACATGAGTCAGGCATCAGAACAATTTTTACAAACAAATGGTGCAACTTTTAGTCTGCCTGCTACAATGTCACCTAAACCTTGTGGATGCTAGATGATGAAGGAGTCAAATTTCTATAATGAGACATCCACAGTGAGACTGGGATGGTAACAAAGGACAGCGCCATCGGGGGGTTGGAGTGTGAAAGCGCCGGGAAAGAAAGGGCTGGCATTCCCACCCCAGAGCAGGTGATCAGTAAATCCTATTGGCTGTGAACCTGGGCGAGATCAGATGATGTTAATTCATGGTAGATTCTCAACACAGTAGATGGTTTAAAAATAAAGAGGTATTCTTAATGCCTTAGTAGAGACAAATATCTAACATTCTCTCATTTACTTTATCCACATCAGCAAACCTTAAGAATTCTGATTTTCATGACATAGTAGTACTTCTGTATACCCACCTTTGGTATAAATAGCAAAACAAGCTTTCCAAGGAATGTGGGTGTCTGTAAGGTCTATATTTCAGTAGAAGAATAAGATTGTTTATTTTCTCTTTAGTTCTGTAAGTCAATAATAAAATAGTTAATTCTTGAATAATATGAGTAAGTTTGCTACAACTGTTTGATAATGAGATGAATGAAGCATTTAAAATGTCATCACCCCTTCAACGTTTATCAGTTTTCCACTTTTTCTTTAGCTTTGATCTTGGATTTTGAAATTAGAATGTTTCCTGAAGAAAATTCTCTGGGGCTACTGAGGCTAATGCATAGAGATCAATAATTAATAGTGATTCTTACAAATCCACTGGGCTGTATACTTTTTATCATGTCTCCCCTCAGTTTTATTTTTCTCAAAAACGTGACACAGTCTAAGGCGCTTGATAATCTTGCATAAAATGTGTTTTTCAATTCTCTTCACTCTACTGTCTCCAATCCTTTCAATCCCTGCATTTTTCTGTTTTTTCTTTGCTGATGATGTTTCCACTTGAAAAATCTATCCTTGATCCGAGTAAATCTCTTGGAGGATATATGTAATACAGATAGCCACAGACAGGCATTCAGAGAATTTGGCCCTGGAGCTCAGAATCTCGGGGTTGCATTTTATGAAGATGAATATATATCCAACTTGTCAGGGTTAAATATCATCACATTCAGATAAAACTTTGACCTTACCCAGTCGATTGGAAGTTGAATTTTGTTTCTTGAAGTGGGTCTCTAGAACCTCCTAGCAACAGCTCTTAAGTGAATTGTTTTTTAATACTTTTAGGAAAAGCACCGGGGGGATAGATTAATGTTTTATTATAGGAGTGAATTTGGGTCATGTGCCCAGCATTGATACCCAAAGCAACACAGTCCTGTAAGAAAGAAATTGTCCACTGCATCATAAAGAAGAGGCTTTTGGGAACAAATCTCACTGCAGATTTCAATACTTTACGCTTTAAAATAGTAAGAGATAAGTCACAGTCCTCTCCTCCAAGCATGCCCACAGAGTGACCTGACTGACACCACTTGTGGTTTACATGGAAACTATCTTTAATTGCTCAGATCGGGGTTTGAGCAGCATTACACTCAACCTCATCTCTGCCTCCTCAGCAGGGTAGCAAGAGGTAGATACTCCATTTTTATGAATGCCAACATTAAACCAGAGAGTTAGAAGGTGCTGGGGTCGATGGTTCCCAAACCCTGGAAAAGCATTTGGCTATACATACCAAAGTGCCATTTACTTCTGTGAGCAGACGATTAATCTGTGCTACCAAATTCACAACTGAGTGGAAATCAGGGAAGGTAGGAAAAAAAAGGAAGAAAGAAAAAAAGATCTAAAATTGTTTCAATCCCTAGTACATGATTGGCGCTGTGCTAGGCACTGTAAAACCCTTTTTTATCATCAAATCTTTACAACCCTATGATGTAAATTTCTTTTTACACACAAGGAAGCCAGAATTCAGAAAGGTGATATGACCTAAGTTCACACAGCTTGGAGCAGGTAGAACACGGTTTTAAACCCTGATTTGTCTGCCTCAAGACCTAGCCCTTTTTGGAACCCTTGTGCACTGTTGGTGGGAATGTAAACTGGTGCAGCCACCATGGGAAACAGTGTGCAAATACTTCAGAAAGCTAAAAATAGAACTAACATGTGATCCGGCCATCCCTCTTTGGGGTACATATCCAGAGGAAATTAAATCAGTATCTGAAAGAGATATCTGCACTCCCAAGTTCATTGCAGCAGTATTCACAATAGCCAGTGTATGAAAACAACTTCTGTGTCTACTGACAGATGAATGAATAAAGATAGTGTGGTATAAGAAAACGTATCTGAAGTACTTAGTATAGTACTCCTCAGGAAGTAAATTACTGCCTTTTCTGTAGTGCACTGGTTTTGAGGTATTTGTTGTGTTAAAAAACAAAACCCAACTGAGTAAATTTGAAGATCTAATTAGCTTTATCCAACGATTCATGAATCAGGGAGCATCCCATCTAACAAGCAAAAGGGAGTTCTGAGGAGCTGTACAAAATGGAAGGCTTTTATAGGCAGAAGGAGATAGAAAGAGGAAGTTTCTAACAAAGAGTGGATCGTCTCAGGCAAGGTCACCTTTCTTTGGGAGACAGGCAGGGTTCTATCCTGCCGGTGGCCTCACCAGTACTGGTCAGGTAATTCCAGATTGACTGGTTCAAGGTCACTTTTCTGGGAGCGGCTGAAACTGTGATTAGGTTGGATATTAAATCTTGGTTTGCTGTTGTGGAGTAAGTGACCTCATTCTGGGCTTCTCTTTCTGGTTTTTTTTTTTTTTTTTTTTTTTTTTTAGCAATTCCCCCCTTTTGATCAGACTCTCAGCTTCACTGAGAGATGGCATTAGGGCCACTTCCAGCTACCATTCTGAAGTTCTTGCAGTTTTTATCGATCCTTTATTGATCCTTCCCAATTTTTTTTTTTTTTCTCCCTGCAGTGGGCTGTTCCCTAACCAGAGATTGAACCCACGCCCCCTGCATTGGAAGCATGGAGTCTTAATCACTGGACCATCAGGGAAGTCCCCAGGTTCACAATTTTTAAGTTGGTCTTTGTCTTCATTCCTTTTTTGATGTTCCAGTCTTAGGGAGATCACTTGCTTGGTGGTTAGTGGCTGTGGACATGCATTGGAAACTTTTGAGACTACTTAGCATGCCAGGGAGACTACTAGGACTATTATAGGTAGGACAATTCCCAATGTCTGGAGTGCATGTCAGAGACATAGGCTCCAAGACCCAAACTAATCTAAATCAAGTAAGTCCAAGAAGGACTCCATTGAAGGAGTCACCTTATTTTTTTTTTTTTTTTTTTTTTGTGGTACGCGGGCCTCTCACCGTTGTGGCCTCTCCGCTTGCGGAGCACAGGCTCCGGACGCACAGGCTTAGACGCCATGGCTCACGGGCCTAGCCTGGTACGCGGGCCTCTCACCGTTGTGGCCTCTCCCGTTGCGGAGCACAGGCTCCGGACGCGCAGGCTCAGCGGCCATGGCTCACAGGCCCAGCCGCTCTGCGGCACGTGGGATCTTCCCAGACTGGGGCACGAACCCGTGTCCCCTGCATCGGCAGGCGGACTCTCAACCACTGCGCCACCAGGGAAGCCCAAGGAGTCACCTTTTTAAGCCCAGTGGCTTGCTCAGTGATCTTATGTAACTGAGCTTCAACTTCCCTAGAAATGTTAATCCAGGAGCAGCAGGTGGTGTTGGTCAGGGAAGTAGGGCCCAGCCAGAGGAAGAGAGTCCTGAATCACAAATGCCTCCTGGTAATTCCTGTTTGAATCAGGACTGAAAAAGTGACAGCCATGGATGCCAGTCAAAATTTTAGGGTCTGTAGACCACACAGGCAGTTTTATTCTTGTCTTTTGGTCCTTTTCTTTCTATAGAGCCTAGAGGCAATGTTCACCAAGTTTGGGGTGTTAGCCAGAGAGAGGAAAACAGACCAAAGAAGAAATGGGGGACAAGGAAAGGATTTGTACCTGGGAGGGACCCACAGGGTCCTACCTGGTTTCAATCCCCCCTTTTCTTTGATACTCATCAGTCATGAGGAGAGCAAGTGTTGGACAAGAAAGGGAATAACAGCTGGAGAGGTTAATCATACACTCAGCAGAGGAGTTCGGTTTTAGGGGGACTCAGTTGCACAATGGGTCTGGACTTGGAAAGGAAGGGACAATGGAAATTTTTATTTTTCTCTCTAGACTGGGCACTGAGACAGACATCTGAGAGAGCTGACTTTGGCAAGAATTTTAACCTTACCTGGCTTCTGCCAGCTTTCCAAGGATATGCAAGATTTTTCATTAATTTTAGTTTCTTTGGCTATTTAAGGGAATAATGTGACAGCTTACCAGAAAATTCCTCAGAGTTCCATCAACCCTGGGAGAGACCCATATGAGTGCCCTCCTTCAAGGGTATATCTAGGGGCATCTGTAAGACCACTAACTTGGCGGACTTCTGTTTACTGTCACGTAGTCTCTTCAGAGTGGAAAGACAATTCAGACAGAGAATTACTAGAATGAGAACTTAAACACAGGAGGATAGAGTGGGTGCAGTAGGAGTTATGTCAGTCTTTAATCTTTCATTTTAGGTACCTCTTGTGTCTTTCATTTTTCATTAGCCTTTAGCAACAAAATTTTTATTTTATTTTATTTTTATTTTACTTTATTTTATTTTATTTATTTATTTATGTTTTAGGCCACACCACGAGGTATGTGGGATCTTAGTTCCCCGACCAGACATTGAACTCGCACCCCCTGCAGTGGAAGCACAGAGTCTTAACCACTGGACCGCCAGGCAAGTCCCAGCAACAAAATTTTTAATGAAGCTATTTTGGAATTTTGAAGCCTTTCTGGAGGCTTCTGTATGCCAATTAAAACAGGCATTCCATTCTGTTTGCTTGATTTTGGAGTCCTTGCTTTTGAGTGCACTTCTTAAGTAAAGGATCTTGTCTAATTGGAATGTTTCCCATAATGGCCTTGTAATTCTAGGTTGTTTTTAGTAAGATTTTTGTCATTTTTGTAGATATCTACAGTTTCTGGGACCATAGTTCTTAGACATAAAATAAGTAGGTGTGTCAGAAGGCGATATGCTTAACTTTTTAGGATTTGAGGATCTACACAAAACAAAACAAACAAATGTATGCACCTTAACACACCAGCAGTGACCAAGAAATGTTACTGCAGAGTATCCAAGAGAAGGCCCTGTGTGCACCACCAGCAAGAGCTTGGGACAGGGGAAAGGGCCGAGCCAGCAGGCCCCCGGGAAACTGGACTGCAGACTAGTCTGGGTTTCCAAAAGGGGGAACTGTGGACTGGAAAGCCAATTAGGTAGGGAGCTCAACACAAAGAGATCATCCAATTTAGCCACTGTTAAGGTCTGATGAGCAGTCTTATAAAATTAAAATTAAAAATATATTTCCGTGAGTTTGGGGAATCCTGTGAATCTGATCATTATCAATTGAATCATTTGACTCAATTCTTAAAGAATCTTGGTCTAGATTAAGTTTGCTTTGATAATGAGCTCAAGGGACTCATCAATTTTTCAATAGAGGATTCAGTTTATATCTTGTTTTCCTAATCTGCGCTAAGATACTGGAATTAAGAACTCTTAAAGTGAAGCTTGTTAATTAAAGCTTATTTATCAGGACATCATAATCAGGCAGATTTGTGGATGACTTTCCCATTCCAAGATGTAATAAAGCTAAAAACTTGAGCTTCCTTCATAGATGTGATTGTTGGGTTGATTGTTCTGCTGTCTGACAGCCCAATCTCTTATCCCAGAAGTACTGATTTAGTCATTTTACCAAGAAGTCAGAAGTACATAACGAGTTCTGTAAGGTCTTCCAAAATAAGTAGGACTCTGTCTCATATTACTTTGAAGCAAAAAGTTTTGTTGTTGTTTTTTTTTAAACCTGTAAGATCAGAGTGATCAGGAAGTCAATTTGCTAACCTGAGAAAAGTAACCCTTTTGCTGGGCTGACGAAGTTTGGGAAGCTGTCTTTGAGCCTGCATTGGTTTACTGGCTGATTTACATGTTGGCATTTACTTTTGATTTTGTGGATGTTAAGGTTTCCTTTTTCTTTATAGCTATCCTTTGTTCATAGCAAAGGATAAGGGCCGTGCTGAGGAGTGTTCCTTTCCAGTATCCAGGTGTCCTACCTGGATGTCATACCATCACATCACAAAAGGAGAAATCCTTTCATAATCCTCTGATGTAGGTACTCATCAGAGGTATTATCTACACTTTTCAAATGAGTAAACCATACCTAATGGTATTTATCACGAGAGCTTGTGATTAAATATTTTCCCCAATAGAGGGTGCATAGGCCAAACATTTTAATAGATCCAAGAAAGATTCACATAGATTAATTAATTGCTCTTTACCCAGTCTGAAAAGGACAGTAAGATAACCTGATTTTGGGGGGAGGATATTTTATTTTTCCATATTTTATTCTCTCATACACATCTTTAGATATCAAGGACAGACCATTTTGTCCTAATTAGTATGGCACTGAAAAATGTTAGAGAAACTTGTTCTGATTTACTTTAAATCCTGAATATAGAATATGATTTTTTTCCTTTTATTTTGATAGTTTTAAAATTTTTTATCTTTGATTATCTTACTTAAGGGTTACCTACTTGCTAGCTATGTAAACCTGAGCAGGCTACTTACTAGCTCTGGGCTTCAATTTCCTCATCTATAAAATAGGAGAAAATAATAATAAACACTTCCCAGGATTGTTATCATAAGTAATGGGTTAATTTTCAAAAAGTGACTATAGTAAGGCTTGGAACCTAGTAAGAGCTATGGGTTTGCTAAGTAAAAATTAAAGAGGGATAACATGTCCAGAGAAATAAGCCTATTCTTTTTCCCAGATAATTTCTTTTTTTTTTTTTAACATCTTTATTGGAGTATAACTGTTTTGCAATGGTGTGTTAGTTTCTGCTTTATAACAAAGTGAATCAGCTATATGTATACATATATCCCCATATCTCCTCCCTCTTGGTCTCCCTTCCTCCCACCCTCCCTATCCCACCCCTCTAGGTGGTCACAAAGCACAGAGGTGATCTCCCTGTGCTATGCGGCTGCTTCCCACTAGCTATCTATTTTACATTTGGTAGGTATATACGTCCATGCCACTCTCTCACTTCGTCCCAGCTTACCCCTCCCCCTCCCCATGTCCTCAAGTCCATGCTCTAGTAGGTCTGTGTTTTATTGCCGTCCTACCACTGATCTCTTCATGACATTTTTTTTTCTTAGACTCCATATATATGTGTTAGCATACGGTATTTGTTTTTCTCCTGCTGACTTACCTCCCAGATAATTTCTAATGAACATTCTTCAATTAGGAGAAATAAAAATATAAAAGAGTGACCCCCGAGTAGAAAAATCCGCATTTTCTTTCTCAGAAGCATTTTCAGATGCTGATTTAGAGCGGGCCCTAAGGGTTGCAGCTAACCCTCCCTGGGCTGTAACCAGAGTATCAGCTCTTCAAGGGCTGGAGGGGTATCTTACTCATTTTTACTCTCAAGCACAACAAAGAATCTTCCAGAATGCTGGTGTCCATGAAATATTGGTTGAATTAACAAGAATTTAATGTGTTCTTTTTTGGTAATGTTCCTGGAATTTCCAGCTTGGTCAGACACCCCCTCTTCCAGACATCCCTGGTTAGTTCAGGTCCCTGTGACTATGGCACATCGACCACAGAGTTGCTGTGGTGGGAGAATTCTGATATAACCAGGAATGCCTGGAAGAGCTAGAGGTTGATAGCACAGAAGCAGAGGTTGATAGCTTATAAAAACCTTACTGTCAAGTTCATCATCCTCCCGTTAAATACTTCTAAAACAAATTTTGAAAATAAGGCCATGGCTTTGGTGTCCTTCCATTTGCATCAATACGGGGAAGCAAGTAATCAAATTATCTCATGCAAAAAAAAAAAAAAAGAAAAAAAAAAGATTTTTGATAATGCCTGAAATTTTAAACCATTTTGTCTGATGAGTAGAATAGTTTTTAGAAGAGATCACTGCAGGGAAATTCAATACCTTAAAAATATTGTTCAGCAAAATGTTTATCGAACAATCAGGAAAATAAAATAATCTCTTGTCCATACTTAAACCATTTTCTAGAGGGTGCAGAAATGCACTTAAATATTACCAATGTTTTTTACATACTTATTGATGTCCTAGGTTCTTATGGAGACAAGGTACTAAGCATGACAGAGATCAGTTTTAGTTATCATCATCATTATTGTTGAATTTAACATCTTTAATACCCTTCATTCCTCACCCCCTCCTCCCGATTCCATCCACTTCCTTCTTGGTCTAATCTAATCTTCCTCAGACTTGATCGCAGCCTGACTTACAAATTCACGCTCCTCTGCTCCACCAAATCCAGCAAGAGTTATGGTTGTGGAGTTTGCTGCCAGAAACCAAGCCCCAAATCTCCTCCATCGTTTCCTTGACCTGCTAGAAATCCAGTAGCTAAATGGGAGCCGCAAAACTGACCCTACAGCCGCTTCTGCATACGCTTGACCTCCTCCGAAGTCAATAGCAGCTATTTCTGCAGCCTTGGAAAAGCGTTTGCTTAAAAACTGTGTGAGAGAGTAGTGGGGGAAGACAAAGCGATTACAAGAAGAAAGAAGTGTATGAACGCTGGTGAAAGTATGAATGACTGCAGAGCCAAAGCTGATGGATGAGGTGGTAGGGGAAGAGATTCGTCTGGGCTGAGGGGTCAGTGATGGAGGAAAACGTGTGCAACAGAGACAGTACGTAGTGAAGTAACCATGGAGACAAGACTCTTTTCTCCCAAGACTCTTCCACATCTTCTTTCCTTAACGATTTTCTTTTTGATAATATCATCTCAGAAAACCACCTTGTTTTAACCTGCCAGGATTCTAGAAATCCATGTTTCTTCACGACACCCTTGTTATGGCTCTAGGGTGCGATGCTGATGGCGGTAGATGTATTTAAGTGAGATGTCTTCCAAAACTGAGGGATCCCAGTGGCTTGTGTCTCCGGTCAGCTGTTAGTGCCTGCGGCTGTCCTCTGCGATGTAGGTTGTTTTGTGGAAAACACAGGATTAAAGCAGACACACAGCGTGCTTGTTCCCAGGGCCTGCACTAGTCTGCTAGGGCTGCCACAGCAAAATACCATAGACCGGGGGCCGTAAATAACCAAGATTTACTATCTCACAGTTCTGGAGGCTGCAAGTCTGAGATCAAGATTTCAGCAGAGTTGGTTCCTTCTGAGAACTGAGAGGAAGAATCTTTCTAGCTTCTGCTGGTTTGCTGGCCATCATTGGTGTTCCTTGGCTTGCAGAAGCTTCACCACAATCTTTGCCTTTACCTTTGCCTGCTGTTCTCCCTGTGTGTCTGTGTTCAAATTTCCCCCCTTTGTGAGGACACCAGGCACGTTGGATGGTGCTCACCCCTCTCCAGTATGACCTCATTCTAACTAATTACACTCGCAACCGCTCTGTTTTCAAATAGGTCACATTCTGAGGTATCGGAGCAATGACGTCATCATATGAATTTGGGGGGTGGTGCATAATTCAATCCATAACAGTACCACTTTGGGGACATTTCACTTAATTTACTGTTATTGGAAAACTATCATTTTGATTGGGCGTTCCTTCTTGGATAGGCTTTTTCTTAATGAGCAAAATCCATGAACTTAAAGACCTTTAATTAACAAAGTATAATTTCCAAGCTACTCAAATAGAAACTTTCATGTGTGTCTCACATGGAAACACCTACCTATATGGGGTGAGAGTGGGGCACTGAGGTAACCTGGAGGTGGGTGAGGACGGGTGCAGCTGATCACCGGGGTCCAGCTTGCCTCTCCGCAATCACAGAGCCCTTCTCTTTCTTTTCTTTTCTTTTTATTTATTTAATTTTAAATTTATTTTAATTGAAATATAGTTGATTTACAGTGTTGTGTTAGTTTCAGGTATATAGCAAAGTGATTCAGTTATGTATATATAATACATCTACATATACATATTCAGGCCCTTCTTTTTTGAAGTCAGGCAAAGTTACCCAAAAGAATCCTAGCCGTCTGGTTTTAACAGACTGTTTCTACACTAACTGGAATGAATTCTCTCCAAGCACATCTTCACCCCTTCGTCTGTTAAAGGAAGCCCTTCACAATGGCTTCTTGTCTTCAATCTTTGGACATGGGGTCTAGTGACAGAGAACTTGTCCAGACCTTTTCTATATCACTCAGTCAATGAGGAGCAAGGGGGCTGGGGAGAGGTCATTCTGTTTCTGTTTTGTCTCTGGAATAAATTTACAAACCCTGTGAAAACATTTCCCAAATTTACTGTTCATGTATCACATCCTCCCTGCCCTCTGCATGTATATATACACTCTCTCTCTCTCTCTCTCTCTCTCTCTCTCTCTCTCTCTCTCTCTCTCTCTCTCTCTCTCTCTCCGCTGTGGGAAAGTCTTAGGGGCTATCATTGCTCATGGAATCTTCATTAACTCCCCTGAGAAATTTTAAGGTATTGGTTTATACTCGAAAATGAAGGGTATCTTATTTTTAACTCTGAACTCCTAGTACGTGCAGCACTGTCAGTCTGACTAAAAGAGGATGATTCAGGAAAAGCCATAGGGTTAATTAAAGCAAAAACAAGAAGAGAATCACACAGAGAATTTTATTTGGGATTTTTTGAGTATCTAGAAGCTCTAATTCATTTTTTAAATACCGTGGAGAAAATATGCAACCTGCTTTCCCACCCACAAAAGCTGATGTCAGAATTCTCATTTATTATGATTCTTACTGGAAAAGGATTTCCATTATCCAAGTAGGGATTTTCAATATTACACCCATGTGCTTGTGTGGTGTAGAGAACTTTGAATCTAATTTTTATAAACATATAAAATATGTGTATTTATAAAAGGGAAGATAAGATAAAGTGTGATTATTTATTTTGAGCACATTCTAGTTTTCTTTTCTTATTTCAAAACTAAGAATTTTTTTTCAGGGAACTATACTCTGTATTTTGTAGTAACCTATAAGGGAAAAGAATCTGAAAAAGAATATATATATATATATATATTCAGTTATGTATATGTATACATAACTGAATATATATATATATAACTAATCATTTTGCTGTACACCTGAAACTAACACAGCATTGTAAATCAACTATACTTCAATTTAAAAAAAAAGAATGTTTTAAAAAGTATTTGTCCAGACATTTTAAGATTCCTTCCAATCGTACTGTTAAATTAATTAAACAAGGAAACCATTAGAATGAGGGTGTCTAATGCCTTAGCAGCCTCTGTAAGCCACCAGCAATTCCTGTGAATGCCTGCAGGGCAAGAACTACCAATCGCAACCCGCCAGCTCTGCTTTCCCAAATAATGCAAGTGCGAAGCTGTAGCAGGTCAGATGAGTTATTTACTTTGCTTCTGCATTTTCTCCACAAAACCCTTGCCCCAGCTCCTCTCTGTGGAGTACTGCTAACCACCTCCGGGTTGGCACTGCCCCATTCACACTGATGTTTGTTCAGATAAACTCTTAGCAATGTTAATATGTCTCATTTTATCTTTCAGCAGTACCATCGAGGCACTAGTCTTCTTTTATTAAACCTTGTTCCTGATTTCTGTGGCACCACGAGAGAGTAATTCAAGAGGGGCAAGTGAACATACACACACACACACACACACACACACACACACACACACACACACACACTATTGCCGGCATCCTTCTTTAAGGAAGGTGTCTTGTCCTTAAAGAGTGTGTTAAGGATTGTACTGGAGACAGAGTGCTAACATTTGTCAGCCTCTTTGCGATTACCCAGGACTTTGTGACTAGTTGTGGCCAATAGTTGTGGGTGAAAATGATGTGTAATATTTGTTACCTTAGCATAACGGCCTCTCTCTCAACTAATGCAAAGATCTGCACAAGATACATCACAACACACTTTCATTTTTCAGATATCAGCAATTTTATCTTCCCGGTGTCAGAAAAGATGGAGAAGGTGTATTCTGACAGTCAGGGGCTCTCAGTTTGGGATCATCTTTACAGCTAGGAAAGAGGAGGGGACCAACCCATCTTTCTAGCTGGCATATCAGATGACAGACAGATCAAAGGGACTGTCTTATCTTAAGAGGAAAAAGTCACCACTTAAAATTTCATGCTGCTAACGGATGACTTTTTCACTTACGAGACACTCAGGACTACCAAGATATTGTCTTTGCTTAATTTAAATACATCTTTAACTTCCAACTCCGGTGTTTAAACATTTGATGCTTAAATGTGTAAACATTTGAATCCTTCCGTTAATCATACATTTTAAGTAGCAGAGCCAACACTGGCAGCTGTTATATTATCTCAAAAAGACAACGTACCCTAAAATCAATTAGGCTTATCCCATTTGAATATTCAATTTATGATCATACGAAATTTAATCTCTTGAAAATGGGTTTTTGACAATAATCAGACCTACCAAAATTATCTTTCAAGAAAGTAATTGCCTGAAGACACGGTATAAACCAAAGAAGCTCGCCTTACCTGCATATTGCCCAGAACAATGCACCCTCTCTCTCTGCCTTGATATTCTGAGATTGTAGCCGCCATAACAGTCAAGAATTGGGGATATAATTGGTCCAATTTTCATTGCTACAAACAGTGCATTTTAGAGTCCCCACCAGCTTTCCCTACTACTTACCATCTGCGGTCCTAACTAAAAGCAAAGCAGCCAGTGAAGATCTAATACCTGCAAGTATCCCATTGATGTTGTAAAATATTTTTTTCAATAGTTTTATTCAAGCTAAACCAGTTGGAACTAATTTATTTTTAACTGTTAAATAGAGCTTTCCCTTATGGCATTCTGTGACACTTGCGTGTTGTCTGCTCTCTTCATTGTGGCAAGTGTATTTACCATTTCAGAAAACCCCCAGTGCAATTATTAATATGGGAAATAGAGGGCATTTAATGTCATTATTACTTCTCCACAATTTTTAATGTATTCCTATAGGAGTAAAGATGAGGGATATCTGTGTCAGAACCAGATGTCTAATTCTATGTGTCTCTTGAGTACTATAGCTAAAGAAGACCCCCAAACTTGTCTTTTTCTTATCAAGATTTATATATTAATCAAGATTTGTATATTTGTTTTTTGAGTTTTTTTCTTTTCTTTTAAAAATTTTTTACAAATAAATTAGAAGATTTATTTTTAAATTAAGTTTAACACCATGAATATGACGGTCAGGTAAAAGTGGATCATTTCCTAGCAAACGAGAAATTTTCATATTTCGAGATGAGCTTTTTGCCAACCCATTATCCCACCTCCACCGCAAATGGCTTCACGTGGTAGAGAATATTAGATGAAAGTAAGTCAGAAAGAGAAAAACAAATACCGTATGCTAACACATATATAAGGAATCTTAAAAAAAAATGGTTCTGATGAACCTAGGGCCAGGACAGGAGTAAAGACGCAGATGTAGAGAATGGACTTGAGGACATGGGGAGGGGGAAGGGGAAGCTGGGACGAAGTGAGAGAGTGGCGTGGACATATATACACTACCAAATGTAAAACCAATAGCTAGTGGGAAGCAGCCGCATAGCACAGGAAGATCAGCTCGGTGCAAGAGGGAGAAGATTTGTATGTTTGGGCCACCAAATTTGAAAGTCTGCAATTTTGGATTTGCTCTATGACATATATAATGTTTCTGGGTTTAGACGTTAAAAAAAAAAAAAAGACAAATTGCTAGAGAGGAAAAATGCAATGTCTGAGTATCTTCTGAACAGAAACCCTTGCTGATCTTGGGTGGCCTCGGCCTGCAGCGGCTTGAAGCAGGGTTTCAGTTCCTGGCCAGTGATTGAGGTTGGGTCGTGGCGGTGAGAGCACCGAATCCTAGCCACTAGACCAGTGGTCAGTGACAAGGCCCCGGCAGAAAAAGAATTCCCACAAAGACGGAAAGTAGTGAAAGAAGTAAAGTATTTATTAGGAAAAAAAGAAGTGCAGTACGTGTGGATAGACACATGGGCGGGCTCAGAGAGGGTGTCTCACCCTCATGGCAGTTTGAATCACTTTTTGGGGGCATTTCTTCCGTGTTTCCTTTGAGCAATCATTTTGATTTGCCTGGTTCAGAGTCCATGTTTGGTGTATCTCAGGATATTCCCATGTGCGTGCATGCATCCCTTAGCCAAGGTGGATTCTACCGAAGAGGCCTGTGGGTAGATTAAGCCACTTAGCATCACTCCCCTTCTGACCCCCTAGGAGCCTTTCTGCGCATGTGTAGTCGGGGACGTCTCCTGACTTCGAGAATGAAGAATATGTGGTCTTTTATCTTCTATCTGGGCAGGGCTCAGCCTCCTCTCTCAATTGTCCTGATAGTCTGTTCTCGGAGTATCGGTCCACAGGGGACAAACTCCAACCATATGCCCTGAGGGCCCATCTGTCTCCTGCTCAGTACCACATACTGTTCCTTCTGGAACACTCTTCCTCTCCCACTTCATTCTCTGAAAGCTATTCTGTCTTCCATTGCATCTCTATCACCGCTTCCTCAGGGAAAACTTGCCTGATCTCCAAACTAGACCTCATCCCGCAGCTACATGATGCTGCAGCTCCAAATACCATCCATTTACTGTTCTTATCATAAACATAATTTCACTTCACTTAGGTGATTATGTGATAGATTCCTCGTCTCCATTACTATTCCAAGCACCGTGATGACATGAGACATGTTTGATTTTGTTCACTGTTATATCCAGTGCCGCGCACAGTACTTGGCACATAAAAGGGGTTTAACACTTGTGGAAAGAAGGGAAGGAGACGACTAAGGGGAAGAGGACAGAAGTCTCTCTCATTGTTCAGAACTCTCCAGGCACTAAGCAGGACCGATTGTATCAATCCAATTTCAAAAAATATTAATGCACCATTCTCTTTTCTGCCCTTTCATGTACAAATGTGTACATGTCAGCTTAGAGCGTCATTGACCTAGGGGTGGGATGTGACAGGCAAGGGACACAGAAGCACCCGTAGGCTACGTTAAGGGTAAGAGACAGTGCTAAAGGCTGGGGGACCTGGAGAGCCCAGCATGGATCAAAGAAGGCACAGTGTATGGGGTCCGAGGATGGATGAGGCTAGCAAAGAACCTGTAGAGGAGATGGATGAGAGCAGAGCACTCATTTTCAGTGCTGAGAGAGTCCCAGAGCAGCCACTTCGTGGCACAGACCAGCCAGGACCCGAAGAACCTTGAGGGGTTTTAAGCAACCTTATCCCCAGGTCCCCTTCACCCCCGGCATGTCATGGGTTACCCCTACTTCCTCCATAAACTTGATTGTCACCCAGGAGGCAGGTTAAGGGAACAGATAAAAGTCCGGTTTGGCATTTAGCTGGCTCATCTAAAATCTGAGTTGCCTGGAAACCGCGTACATGGACATGCAGCAAAATTTCCCCATCATTTGACTTTTCGGATACTTTGTTTTGTTTTGTTTTAATAGTATCTTTAATTTTTTAAATTTGAATTTTGTTTTATTTATTTATTTTTATACAGCAGGTTCTTATTAGTTATCTATTTATACATATTAGTGTATATATGTCCATCCCAATCTCCCAGTTCATCTCACCTCCCACCGCTGCTTTTTCCCCTTTGTGTCCATACGTTTGTTCTCTACATCTGTGTCTCTATTGCTGCCTTGCAAACTGGTTCAGCTGCGATTCCACATATATGAATTAATATACGGTATTTGTCTTTCTGACTTACTTCACTCTGTATGACAGTCTCTAGGTCCATCCACGTCTCTACAGATTACCCAGTTCTGTTCCTTTTTATGGCTAATACTCCATTGTGTATATGTACCACCTCTTCTTCATCAGATTCTTTTTTCCTTTGTTACCTCTCAGGATGGGAGTTTTTAAGATCAGAGCAGTTAATAGAAAAAAAAAAGTTTATTTTCTCCTTTATTTACACACCTGCATGTGTAAAGCTGCAACCTCACTGCAAGGTTAAGCCTCTATTTTAGCAATGGGAAGCAGATTAAATGTGTTTAAAGCACAGCTGAGGGGAGGGACATGATCATATTGGTGTCTTGTGTTTCAAAAAATTTATTGCAGCCAAAGTGAGTGACTGAAAGCTTAGACACCTCTCAGAGACTGTTATAGTACTAAATGTAAAACCTGATTGAAAAAAACAATCAGATGTCAATAAAACAAAGATTTTTGGAGACACTGCTTTTAGGAAAGATCCCTGATATTCTCCTTTCTTGCTGCAAGTAATAAAGCCTTCCTTTTCCCGATCTTTGGTTTGGTTGTGTCTCTTGGCTTGACACTCACCAAGTGACAAACCTAGTTTTTGATGAACTCATTTTTCAGGTGACATAATATTATTCATTACTGTGAAAGATATGTTGGTATAAATTTTTTCCTTAAAATTAATGTAATTAAATAGAATTAATCCACTACTTTTTGTTGTGTGTAATCTTTGTTTTGTTGTTTCTTTATTTTACTGGCATGTTTTATACATACAAGTTTCAATAAATTAAAAATATACTGTCAAAAAATAAAATAAAGGTTTTTATTATAAACTCGAATATATTTATATCTAGAGATTTTACCACTATCCTGAGGTGCCTAGATGATTGGGCTACTAATAAAATTATGTTAGGAGAAAGGCAAGCCTCATTTTCCATAAATACTAAGCCATTTTGACATCAAACCACTACTTAAAATAATTCATCATCTCTTCTCAGAGAACTGCTTATTCCAAGAAATTGAAACAAATTATAATAATAAATATTTTACCACATAGATCAGAGTACCTTCATTGTCTAAGGCTATATACTCTTTTTTTTTTTTTTTAAATAGGAGGTGGAGCAATTGGCTCTCTTTTTTTAAAAATGAATTAATTTATTTATTTATTTATTTTTGGCTGCATTGGGTCTTCGTTGCTGTGCACGGGCTTTCTCTAGTTGCAGTGAGCGGGGGCTACTCCTCATAGTGGTGCGTGCGCTTCTCATGGTGGTGGCTTCTCTTGTTGCGGAGCACGGGCTTTAGGCGCGTGGGCTTCAGTAGTTGTGGCATGTGGGCTCAGTAGTTGTGGCACACAGGCTTAGTTTTTCCGCTGCATGTGGGATCTTCCCAGACCAGACCTCGAACCCGTGTCCCCTGTATTGGCAGGTGGATTTTTAACCTCCGCACCACTAGGAAAGTCCCCTTATACTCTTAAGGAAATGAAAATCCATCAAAATAACTCTATACCAAGAGATATATCAACATTTCTCCTCAGGCTGGAAGCCCCACCCTTGTCTCAAGCTTGTTCAAATGTCCGATCCCACTGTTAACAACTGAGGCAATTTATGAAGTTCTTTGGTTTCACCTTTTCTGAAGGGTTGGTAATTTGCAATGATCAGGATAATTTGGTCCTTGAATTAATTAGTAGCTGCTTGATATGGCTAATTTCTCCTAGTCCTTCCTTACCTGATTCTATCTTGTAAATCTTACTTTTGCAAAGGCTGACATAAAATTTTTCTTGAAATTTTGCTGTTAATTACCAGTAAGCATTTTTCATGTATACACTGCAGAAAGAAAATTGAGGTTTCAACATTTTTGAAGTGCTTTTCCATCTTTAAAAAACAAAACTTGATTTCTGCTTGAAATGATCATGCTGTATTTCAATTTAAGTGGATTTAAATCCAGTGGATTTCCTCTCTTTCTTTCTTTTTTATTATACAGGTAATATATGAGTGAGATAATCAAAATTTTAATTCTTTGCATTTTTTTTCAAATGTTGCAAACACGGCAATACAGTTTGACAAACAAGGTTGCAAAAATAGCTATAGGTTTGCACATATCGTGAATATTTCTATCAGATTAGTTGGGAAACTTGTAATAAATTCAGGTGTCTTTCAAAAACATTTTTATTGGAGTCTAGTTGATTTACAATGTTGTGTTAGTTTCAGGTGTACAGCAAAGTGAATCAGTTGTACATATATCCACTCCTTTTTAGATTCTTTTGGCCTATATGAGTATAGGCCATTACAGAGTGTTGAGTAGAGTTCCCTGTGCTATACAGCATGTTCTCATTAGTGATCTATTATATATATATATATATATATATATATATATATATATATAGTCGTGTGTATGTGTCAATCCCAATCTCCCAATTCCTCCCTCCCCTCCCATCCCCTGGTAACCAAAAGTTTGTTTTCATCCGTGACTCTACTTAAATTCAGGTATCTTAACAGAATTGGGCCTGTTGCCATTTTCCTGATCATGGAAAAGAGTAGAATACATAAGTTACTTTCCTACTTCCGGCATAGAAAAATGTGACAAGATGCTACAGTGAGACATCCCAGAAGTCAGTATGCATCCTCGAACTTCCAGTAGGACTAATTAGGCTTGCACGGCCTGCTCCACAATGCAGGCCCATTGAGGAGGTATGGCAGTGAGCAAACGACTCACTGAATCATAATATGTCTGAACCAGCCTGGAAAATAATAAAAAACTTCAATTTGTGTAAACTTATTGGAAAAAGAGATGATCGTTTATGGGAGAAACAACAACTTTAAATTCTGTATATAGCAGTGAATTGTGATTAATTTTTTGGGTGAGATCCTGAAGCATCCAGCAATCAGCTTGCTCCTAGAGACCTAAAACAGTAAAATCTGAGGCAGATGCGCTAATGACTGCAATCCTGGAGAAGGGCTTGTTGGAGACCAGGGCTGCAGAGCTCCTGTTTCTGCATTCCTTTTGCTATGTGAAGAAAAGGGGACAGAGAGAGAGAGGAGAGGGGCGGGGGGGGTGAGAGAAAAATTGGAAGGATTGACTTGGCCCTGGAAGTGCTCAAGTGGAGAATGTTTGGATATTTCTTCTTTTTTTTCTTTAAGATTCAATTTTATTTATTTATTTATTTTTGGCTGTGTTGGGTCTTCGTTGCGGTGCGTGGGCTTCTCATTGCCGTGGCTTCTCTTGTTGCAGAGCTTGGGCTCTAGGCACGCAGGCTTCAGTAGTGCGGCACGCAGGCTTCAGTAGTGCGGCACGCGGGCTCAGTAGTTGCGGCTCGCGGGCTCTATAGAGCGCAGGCTCAGTACCTGTGGCGCACGGGCTTAGTCGTTCCACGGCATGTGGGGGTCTTCCCGGACCAGGGCTTGAAACCATGTCCCCTGCATTGGCAGGCGAATTTTTTAATCACTGCACCACCAGGAAAGTTCCTGGTTATTTCGTTTTTAGACTCTGTGTCCTTGACTCTAAGAGGATCAGTTGGAGGAAACAATTTAGAAAGTAAGCCCACTAAGCAATGAGCGTTAGGCAATGCATTTAGAGCCCATCAGAGGGTAGAAGTGGTTCGGTAGTAATTACACGTGCACAGTGGAAAACTCAGATGCACGTGTCCAGATTTGCCTCTGATTACAAGTCAGAAAGATAGAGAACATGAGCAGCATAATCTAAAGCCAAAGGAGGTTTTGTTTCCAGATTACATTTCCAAAATTCTTCTCTGGTTTAAAAATACAGTAATGATTTTTAAGGCAAATCAATATATTGACATTTAAATTTTTCATTTATTTACTTAAAAGATATATTATAAAAATATGTAAATACATATATATTTCAGTTTGTATATATAATATACAGAAAATTAATAATGTGAAATGAAACATGCCAACCAGTATAAAAACTAATACATAAATATTCTTGTCCAGATCATCCAGTTTAGGAAACAAAACTTACCAGTACTGCACTGGCTGTTTGTGTTTCTTCCCCAACTTCATTGTGACATATATAAGTACTGCTAAAAATATGTAACCATTTTGCACATCTTTAAACTTTATATGAATAAAATTGTACTGTATTCTTCTGTAACTTGGTATTATGCTTGTGAGAATCAACCGTACTAATATATAGGACTAGGTCATTTGTTTTATTGTTGAATGGGAACACATTCACCAAAATAAAATATATGTATCCATTTGTCTGTTGATGAACATTGTTCCAATTCCTTGTTTCCAATTCCTTGCTATTCACACCCACTGCCAATAGAAGCTTTCCTTGGTAACATGTGGCATTGTTGGTTTTTTTTTTTAACATTTGTCATTCTGATGAATGTGAAATGATATAGTGGTTAAAATTTGTTCTTTTGATTTCTAGGTTAACAGATCTTTTTTTTTTAGAACAGTGTTGGGTTCACAGCATAACTGAGCAGGAGGTACAGCAATTTCTCATATACCCTTTACCTACACACATGCATAGCCTCCCCTATTATCAACATCACACTCACCAGAGACATTTGTTGCAACCAATGAACCTCCACTGACACATCATAATCACCCAAAGTCCATAGTTTACATTAGGGTCCATTCCTGGTGTTGTATAGTCTATGGGTTTAGACAAATGTATAATGACGCGTATCCATCATTATAATTTTTTTTACTGTCTCTATAGATTTACCTTTTACAGAATGTTATATAGGTTTTTTTGTTTTTTAATTTTAATTTTTAAAAATTTAATTTATTGAAGTATAGTTGATTTACAATGTTGTGTTAGTTTCAGGTGTACAGCACATGGTGATTCAGTTTTGTGTTTTTTGTTTTTTTGGCCACGCTGTGTGGCATTCAGGATCTTAGTTCCCTGACCCGGAATTAAACCTGTGCCCCCTGTAGTGGAAGTGATGAGTCCTAACCACTGGACCACCAGGAAATTCCCCAGAATGTCGTATAGTTGAAATCATACAGTATGTAGCCTAAATTGCAACTAGACCTGTTTTCATTATATTACATTTTACCCTTCAAAACCTTTTTTGCCTTAATGTCTGTTTTGTTTGAAATTAATATAACTATTTTAACTTTTTTTAGTTAGTGTATCTTTTTCTGTGTATATCTTGCATATCCTTTAAAAAAATGTATACCTGTAAGTCTTTTTCTATGCTTTGTTTAAATTTTTCTCATTCTTTTTGTTTACATGTATCTTTCAGAAACAGCATGTAGCTGCCTTTTTTTCTTTAATTCCAATCTGAAAATCTTTGCCCTTTGACAAATTTAACCCATTGGTTTTTATTATGATTATGCATATATATTGAATTTTCCCCTTTAAATGTGTGTTTTTTAAAAAAATATGCCTTTTTCTTCTTTCTTTATTGCTTATGGAGCAATGAGGTTTTTTTTGTTCTAATTCAACTTATCCCACTAGAAGATACATACTTTATTTTAACTTTTCAGTGATTACCTATAGAATATCAACATAGATAGCTGAGTAAACACAATTTAAAGTTAATCTTTAAAAAGCACAAGGAATGAAAAATACTCTGGGCCACCAGCCCGTTTCATTAATCATTCTGGTTTCCTTTTTCCTTCTTGTTTTTCATTGCTGATGATTTCCCTAACTTTTCTTCCACAGGTTAGCTTTGCATTTCAAAGGATGTCTGTTACATTTTACAATAAGTCCCCTACATACGAACCTTCAAGTTGAGAACTTTCAAAGATGGGAACGTGCGCTCGAACATCCAATCACGTAAGTTAGTTCATGTGTCTGGCGTACTTTTCAAGGTACCGTACTGTAAGATGAAAAATGTTTTCTTTATTTTTTGTGTTTGTTTGCTTTTTATGCATTATTTGTGTGAAAAGTATTTTAAACCTATTACAGTACAGTACTATAGAGCCAACTGTGTTAGTTGGGTACCTAGGCTAACTTTGTTGGACTTACGAGCAAGTTGGACTTACGAACATGCTCTCGAAATGGAACTCATTTTGTATGTAGAGGACTTAACTGTATTTTATTCTGCATTGCTAGGTATTTGTAGCATTAACTTTCTTTCTTTCTTTCTTTCTTTCTTTCTAGGATAGGGTGAGAACAATATTATCAGAAGCAAAGTCAGCTCTGACTTTCAATTTCAGGGAGCCCATCTAGGGCCATCCTTCTCTTAAGGGCTGGCAGTGCTTTGCTTGGCTGGAGAAGAGCAGCGTGAAGTGCTAAGTTCTTTAGAGCAGCGGTCCCCAACATTTTTGTCACCAGGGACCGGTTTCACGGAAGACAATTTTGCCGCGGATGGCGCGGGGCGCAGGCGTGGGATGGCTCAGGCGGTAATGCGAGTGATGGTGAGTGACGGGGAGCGACGGGGAGCGGCAGGTGAGGCTTCGCTCGCCCGCCCACCGCGCACCTCCTGCTGTGCGGCCCGGTGCCTAACAGGACATGGACCTGTACCAGTCCACAGCCCGGGGGTTGGGGGCCCCTGCTTTCGAGGAGCAGGGCTGCCAGTGATGAGAGGAACCCGGAGAGGAGGGTGAGGGGTGCGAAAGGCAGATTTCCCTTTCACAGTTCTCGCTACACCTGACCTAACCCACAGGTTTGGTAAAATAAAGTAACATTCATTTCTCCGAAGGATTTACTGCAGCTTTTATAAGAAGCAAACACACTATTGACTTCAAAAAATAATGGGGTATTTTTTCCTTTTGAGTTCAGAGTATTCTGTGCAAGTGCTCACTCAGGAGAGTGAGGAGAAAGTTTCTCCTCTGTAGCTGCTGGAAAGCTGTCTGTTCCTAAAGGTAGCTTACGACGTGTCAAAAGTAGAGTCCTGGGCTTCTGCTGGGGGCCAGCGTGGTGATTGCTGTGAGAACAAAATGAGAATAGACTCCTTGTTCAGAAAAATCTAGAAAGTTGAGTCCCCTGAATCTAGGTCTTTATGCTTTATGTGTTTCAGTTCAGGGTATGATTTCAATGGGCATCTTATTGGAACTGCAGTAAAGGTTTGTCTACCTTGAAATGAGTTGAATCCGCCAAACTCAGCCCCTGCTTGCATAAATATGCTAGTTCAGGTAAGAGTTGCTGGGTAGTAACATTTATTATCTTAACACCTGTTCTGTGTTCTCTCCTCGTAGGGTGTTATTTTGGTGCTTTGGATAAATATGGGGAGTGTGTGCTAAGCCATCAGTTTAGAACAGGCCCTAGGTCCCCTGGGACCCTTCCCAGCTAAATCTTCCTCCTTATGACATTGGTTTTGGGAATTCATGACACTCACAGAGAGTTGGAGACACTGAGGGAAAGAATCCGTGGAGCACAGTAGAAATGCTGAGGCCATAGGGCTGGGGCTGGTAGGACCAGAGAGGGACAGGAGATCTGGAATGTCTGGGGCAGTCACTCAGCTCAGTTCATATTGGCATGACTGGAACAAGGCATGTCTGTGTTCTATGTAGATTCTGAACAACTTGAAGAGCCCATGGATAGATACTTTAGTCACTTTTGTGTCTGCAGTGTGTAGGTGCCTGACAGAATAGGTGTTCAATCTGAATTGAAAGCAACATTTACAGGGACTTCCCCGGTGGTCCAGTGGTTAGGACTCTGCGCTTCCATCGTAGGGGGCACGGGTTCCACCCCTGGTCGGGGAACTAAGATCCCACAGACCACGGGGCCAAAAAAAAAGTGTTGAAATGAACTTACAAATGGGCATAAAACTTGCTTTAAAAAGAAAAACAGTTTACAGTCCACCCTTCAGAAGGTCAAAGAGCAAAGAGAAATTAGAAAGACAGATATTATTTCATTTTTCCGCTTGTCATAATCACTGGTGAAAAAAATCAAAATAATGATTATATTTTAATAGTCCCAAACAGAAATTTGGGGGATTGCTATTTTAAGTTCTATATCATAGTTCTTTACACTACATATTTTTTACAAATGACTAACCTATGGTCTGATGGCCTTTCCAGAAACTTGTAGGTGATAATATGTTTTTTTAAAGAGTCTAGTTTTATTTATTATTATCATCATTATTATTATTTTGGCTGCACCTTGCAGCTTGTGGGATCTTAGTTCCCTGACCAGGTATCGAACCCATGCCCTCGGCAGTGAGAGTGCTGAGTCCTAACCGCTGGACTGGCAGGGAATTCCCTGTAAGTGATACGTTAACTTTAGCACTGCTATATCCCCATTTGTATTCTTCCTTACATTATATATGATTGGGATTTACTATAGCATTGACTTCAGATGGGTGTTTTGCTGGGGGAGGGGCCTCTGGGAACCAGATGATGCAGCCCCCAGGATGATTCTTCAGGATACCCCCTCTGAATAGACCAGCTCCAGGAGTTTAATTGTCGGAGTGAATCACTAAACTCCAAAGTGAGAGTGGGATTTCTCCACCAAATCTCAGACATCCAAGCCTTGGGAGTTACTTCTTGATTCTGATCATATGTCACCCCAGAAAATAAAGATGTGGGTGCTCAAAGCACAGACGAGTTCAGGATGGTGTGGAATTGTTGAAGCGCCGGTGAGATATTTGGATTACAGCACAGAAAATAATTACCCAATACAAATTGCAAAATGTCCCTTTCTGCTGGGGTTGGCAAACAGTGGCTTACCGGCCAAATCCGGCTACTGCCTGTTTTTGGACGGCCTTGGGGCTGAGCATTGTTTCTCTATTGTTCAATGGCTAAAATAAATCAAAAGAAGAAGAATATTTCATGACACTTGAGAAGTATTTGAAATTCGAGTTTCAGGTCCATAAATCAAGTTTGATTGGCACACCACTGCACTCATTCATTCACTTACTGTCTAGGTCTGGTCTTTTACTACGTGGGCAGAGTTAAGTAATTTTGATAGAGACTATATAGACTGCAATGCCTAGAATAGTTACTATCTAGCTCTTTAGAGAAAAAAAATGATGTGTCCTACTATATGCCATTGTCGGAGAGACTCCAGTGCCAGGGGTCACAGTGGGTCAGAGCCAGTGGCTACCTCTAGTCCTTTTATCTGTATGAAATGCATATCTGGTGTCTATATAGCCAGGAGCATAGCTTGAGTAACTGATACATGAGATGAGAAAAAGTCACAGGGAGACCCCCCCCCACAAAGCAGTCCCATCTGTTATCACCTGAGCACTTGTACATAGACAGACTAAAGAATTAAGAAGCCCCTTTTCTGCATGGAAATGGCACCAAGAGTCATCATAAACTTCTAACTTGAATTTAGCAGTCGATAGGCGACTGGATCCTTGGACTTCCTATTTAGCCCCAATTCCTTTCAGTTTTTCTATTCTTCAAATAGCCAGGCCATATTTGGGAATGTTCAGAAATCATGTAGATAATAGTTTTTCTGCAGCTTTTTCCCATGATTGAGGGTGGAATTTTCATGCCTTTAAGACTATATCAGGGGATTTCACTGGATGATTGGAACATCCAAAGTTGAATAAAACTGTGCTGGAACCATGATACGATGTGTGCGTTCCTCTGCAGTTGCATTCTGAGGGATTGCAAATCTCTCTTCCTGTTCGCAGTGAACCTAAGGACACTTGCTTCCGCGCCACAGCAGCCAAGACCACGATTAATATTCTGCAATGAACATTTCACTGACCTGAGAGTGAGACGGACAGACCTCAGTTCCATTTCTGCCTGCAACTAATTTTGTAGCTTTGGGCTCCTCATTTAAGTTTTATGGGCCCCAGTTTTTTAAATTGCAAACCAGTGCAGTTTGACTGGATGACCTTGATGGCTACCTGACCTTGATGGCAACTCCAAAGCATGATTCTTTTATTTTAACTTTGAGGGTTGCTTCTTCCCCCACTGAATTTGGCTCTGAATACCTAGATTTTTATCTGTTATATATTTGTGGTCTATCTGAAATCTGCTGGAATTTCTTTTGCTCTGAAGGTAATTAAACTATTACAGTGAATAGATGTAAATAAAGTATTGCAGTGAAATATTGTCCACTTCATTTAAAAAGCAAGTCATCAGTACTATTAGTTAATTATTATATGAAAACACAAAAACACTAATAAAATCAGTTATGTAAGGTAACTAGCTCTCTCTATAGAAGGTGAGAACATTCTGATGGTGAGAATGTGGAAGAGCAGAAAAAAATTCTCTAAATTTTTTTTAAAAAACAAAACCCAAAACAATCTTCCTCATCCATCTAAACAAAAACAATTTCCCCAGCTCCCCTCTTTTTCCACGTCAGCATGTTTCAGGGTCAAATTGGTTTTGGGGTATTGGTTGACTATTAAAAGCACAACAACTGTCAATTCGACCCTCTTCAGTCGTGGTCAGTAATAAAAAAGGGAGAAGGGTGAAGAGGGAAGAGACGGAAGTAGCCAAGGGTGAAAGGAAGGGTCTAAGACGAGAGAGGAAGAAGGGAGGAAAATGTGTACACATTTCCAGTTGATGACAACATTCTAAGACCAGCTGCACATGTCATTTTATTTTTTAGAAAACAATCTTTGACCTCACGAAACACCTAGTGAATCTGTTTTGTTCTTCCTGACTCAACCCAAGAACAGAAAATTGAATTCGAGATTGACTACAAATATCCAATATAAGAGAGTTCTATTTGAGGTTTACAGCGACAGGACACACTTCATCTTGAAGGCATTTTTTGATGGTAAGTTTAGACAGCCCGTGTCTTTTTCAAATAATTCACTGGCGAGCAGTTGGTATTTGAGGATAATTTCTGTTTTTCTACAGCTCGAAGATTGACTCAGAGAAAGTGGCACAATAGTTTAGTTTTGAAAGTAAATACTGTATATTTTAAACCAAATCACCTGGAAGACGATTCGTTATATAATAACCAAATTATATATAATGTCCTCTTACTTCTTTTCTATATAAATACTTACTCTAGACAAGTGGCACTTGGCCATATCACATTCGTAAAATTTCATGGGCTGCTCCTTTTTGATGAAAAGGTTGTGATTTTATTAATATTCATTAGGTCATTTTGACAGTTTGCTGTCCAGACCTGAAATATCATTAGTGTTCTCTCACTTGCCAGTTGAGATATGTCTTAATGCATAAAATCAGCATTTTGTTTTACAAAGAAGACTGATTCACGATCTAATACTTCGTAGAACCGATGATGAAAAGAACAATTCGCCAATCTGTGCCTCAGAGCCCTAATCTAAAATGAGGGCAGTGGACACAATTTAGCATGTCCAGCTCTAAAATTCTATGATGAGAGTAAAAACCAGAGAGAAATGAGGTGATGCTTGAGATGAACTATTACACAGAAGTTCGCTGGTAGAGATTCTCAAGTCCCATAAGGATGGAGCTGTGTGTGATCGTCAGCTGACAGATGACATACTGTTGCCATGTGAGATAAGCAAAAGGCTACTAGTTTATGTGACTTCTGTGAACCAGGATAAGCATTAGTTGCCAAGGATACAAAAACAAATCACATCCCTGTTCTTCAACAAGTGTGGCAAGTTTTGCAGACAAATACGTAACATGAGTTCAACAGTTATGTAGTAGCAAATAAAAAATGTGTATTCAAAGAAAGGGATTCAGAGATTTCAAATATTTGCTGATTATGTTAGTTTATTATCGCTCTAACAAATTACCACAAACTTACAGGGTTAAACCATCACAAGTAAAAATTTTACAGTTCCAAAGTCAAAAGTCAAAATGGGCCTTAAGAGGGCTAAAATCCATGTGTTGGAAGGGCTGTGTTTCTTTCTGGAGTCTTTAGGAAAGAATCCATTTTCTTGCCTTTTTTCCACCTTCGAGAGCTGCCCACATTCCTTGGCTCATGGCCTCTTCCATCTTCAAAGCCAGGGATGGCCGGTCAGGTATTTGTGACGTCACATTGCCCTGATGCTTACTATTCTCACTCCCTCCCTCACTTGTAAGGAGGCTTATTATTGCCTTGGGTTCACCCAGATAATCCAGGACGGCCCCCCCATCTCAAAGTCAATTATTAGCAATCTTAATTCCATCGGCAACCTTGATCCCCCTCGCCTTGTAACATAACGTAGTCACGGGATCCAAGGATTAGCATGCGGACATCTTTGGGAAGCCGTTGTTCTGCTTACCACACTGATGGAATTGTAAATATTGCCTTTCTAATTCAGCTTTCATGAGCAATTCCAGTTAATCTTACGCATGCTGCAGTCACTGAAGAACACGCCTAACTTTGAAGTCCTCCGCAAGTCTGATATGAGTCTTGGAAAATTCATCCAGACACAAGGAGAACTGAGTTAGAACATCTCTGGCACTGCTTTTCTGGGAGCTGTGAACCCACATTCTCATTGCTAATTTTTAATTCCAGTTCATTCTGACCGTATGTTGCTTCAGTATGTACAACTCCTAGGAAATGATGTTTTATTAGTATCATCTGTTTGTTACAGAGCATGAGTCATCAGTTGACTCCCAGGACCATAAGGTCTTAGATATTATAATGCTAATTCATAGGTCTTTAACAGTATCATACAAAGAACACTGAAAAATCTTTTTTTTTTTTTTTTTTTAACCAAGAGAGTACTTCAGGGCTTCCCTGGTGGCGCAGTGGTTGGGAGTCCGCCTGCCGATGCGGGGGACGCGGGTTCGTGCCCCGGTCCGGGAGGATCCCACATGCTGCGGAGCGGCTGGGCTCATGAGCCATGGCCGCTGAGCCTGTGCGTCCAGAGCCTGTGCTCCGCAACGGGAGAGGCCACAACGGTGAGAGACCCGCGTACCGCAAAAAAAAAAAAAAAGAGAGAGTACTTCAGTTAAAACTCATTCATATACATCAATATTAAATATAATTCTCACCTCCAAATAGGATAACACTAAGAAATGACAACAACTGTTTATTCCATGTTGTTCTGGGAAGTTGGCTCCTAATCAGAGAATTTCTAAATTATTCTCCTAGATCCTAACGTGCAAAATCAAATCCAGTATTTTAGAACTAATAGGAACTGAGGGTAAAGAATACACTCATAGTATGCATTGTGGACGTTACCTCATCATCCTAAAGAAAGACAGTAAAATCAAACCATTAGGATGCTGGATGTGAGATTACTCAGTTCTTCTCAAATAAGAAAGAATCATGGCCCCAGATATTGACTTCAGTCATAGGAATGCTGGGACTAGATGCCAAGAATCCTGACTCCTTGATTCTTTAATAGTTTTAGTTTTTCTTTCTTTTTTTTTTTTGAAATTTTGGATTTTATTTTATTTATTTGTTATACAGCAGGTTCTTATTAGCTATCTATTTTATACATATTAGTGTATACATGTCAATCCCAATCTCCCAATTCATCCTACCACCACCCCGCCACTTTCCCCACTTGGTGTCCATACGTTTGTTTGTTTGCTACATCTGTGTCTCTATTTCTGCCCTGCAAACCAGTTCATCTGTACCATTTTAGGAGCCTCCTTTTCTTTTTTCTTTTTTTTTTTAACATCTTTATTGGAATAAGTATATCTGCAGAGTATCTTCTGCCCTAAAGGCTTATTACGATTGAGGACACATAGTAAAAACTCATTTAAAACTTCTTTCTTTTGAAAATAACATTTGATGTCTTTTTGACTATGAAGGAAACACTTGTTAAGTTGTAGACATATCAAAACAATATAAAATTTAATGAAGAATTAAAATCATCCATGACTCCCTTGCTTACAGTTCAGTTTTTTTTATGTTTCTCTCTAGTTGTTAATAATCTCTTCTTGGGTGATATGAAAGGAATCAGCATTTCTTAGCATCCTGCTTTTCTTTCATGCATCAAAATTCAACCAGCCTTATTTTACCAACTTACTTACAAATTTTCCATGTGGTTCTGCAGAGCCTAAAAAGAATAATAATAAGCCAGATATGCGTGGCTTATAGAAGTTCAGAAATGAAGTTTGTGTCAACGCCACCTCTCCATTATTCCTAAGTTCCAGGGTCACTACATGGCACTATTTTTAAAAGAAGGAAGGAAGGAAGGGAGGGAGGGAGGGAGGGAGGGGAAAGGAAAGGAGGAAGGACAGAGAAGGAAGGAAGGAAAGAAAGAAAAAGGAAAGAAAGGGAGAAAAGCATTTGAGTACTTATTTTGTACAAACATTGTATTAACTCTGGGAAAACAAAGAGGTATAAAATATGGATTTGTCTTCAAACAGCTTGTAGTATAGTTATATAGGCAAGACAAGACATATTCCTCAAGAAATGATTTCAATACAAGGAAACAAATCATTAAGGACCAATAAGGGCCACACACAAAACTTGCAAAGGAATTTAGAGGAGCTCACTTTGGTCTACAGTACAAAGGCAGTAAGGAAAGCTTTCATGAAGGAACTAGGATTTAAGCTGTTCTTTTAGAGAAGATGGGGGCCTCATTCATTCACTTTACCTCCTTTATTTAACAAATATTTATTGGTTATGTATTGGAAATATTGCAGACCACATAGTTTGGTCCAGGTTTGAAGATAGGCGAGAATGACTACTTAGACTTAGTTTAGTTGCCTTCACTTCAAACTGCTACCATATCAGCAAACTAGAAGGGCAAGCGTTGGGCGTGAGGCCGAGAACAGACATGAGTGGTAGAGGCTCCCTATGCCTCCAAAGAAGAGGTTGCTGATCTTCAGCTCACAGAAAATGAGAAATCCATCAAGTCAGATGAGCACTTTTTGTGGTGTTATGGGTTATAAGGAGCCACACTGGCATTGCAGGGTCCACCTTATCACCATGTAAGGAAATCAGTGCTGTGCCAGGTTACATTTTCCCATGTCTTATTTCCCTATGGTTTGGGTCCACACAAGGTTTCAAGGCAGAGGGTCATTATCCCGCACAGTACGAATGCTTAGCCCTGTATAAGGGGGCACAAGATAGATATGGCCTCTGTCCTTAAGGAGCTTACATTCTGTGGGAGGTTAGATGAAATAGACAGTGAGAAGGAACATCCAAGAGAAAGGTTGATGTGTACAATGATGCAGAGGTGTAGCTCGTTCATGAGATAAAAATGAGTATTCAATGAGTAACTCTAGAACTAAGAAAAAACGAACAGGAATGATGGGATAGGTTGTGTCAATTAGTAGGAGAAATAAAATGAAGAATCTTCTATCCCAGGAAAAGGTATTTGGGCATTCTACTAAAAATAAAGAGGAGTTGCTAAAGTCTACTGGAAAGATGGAGATGGGGTCTTTGAGAAGATTAAACTAGCTATAGCGTGCAGAAGATTTAGGGGATCAGAGAATGGAGGGGAAAATACAAGTGTGATGGTTAATTTTATGTGTCAACTTGACTAGATCATGGGGTACCCAAACATTTGGTGAAACATTATTCTGGATGTGCCTGTGAGGGTGTTTCTGGATGAGGTTAACATTTGAATTTGCAGACTGACTAAACAGATATGGGTGGGCCTCGTCCAATCAGTTGAAGGTCTGAATAGACCAAAAAAAAGCTGACGCTTCTGTAAGAGGAAATAGCCTCCAGCTTGATTACCTTCAGCTGGGACATCAGTTTTTCTTGTCTTTTCAGTCTAACTGAAACATCAGCCCTTCCTTTGTCTTGAGCCTGCCAGGCTTCAGACTGGAACTACATATCCTACTGGTTCTTTTTCTCTGGAGAACTCTGACTAATACAGCTAGTTAAGAGATCTTTTTGGTAGTATTCCAGGTGTAAGGTGGTAAGGGCAGGGGCTAAGATGGTGACTCCAAAGAAGCAAACGAAAGAATGAAAGAGAATGATATTACAAGGAAAAGTAACCAGAACTTAGTGATTGAATAATTGACTGACTGGGTTGAGGGTCAGAGAGGGACAGAGGCTTACTGCCTATCTGTCTAAGCCTGATTTTCCTAGAAAGTAGAAGCTTGAGGCAAAACTTGCATGGTAACTCTTTCCTTGGGCATGAATTCTCAGAGAAGGAAAAATGAGGGAAAATAGAAAGATAGACAAGGAGGGGAAAAGATCAAATGCCAGGTGACCACAGCTTTACAGGAAGCACAGATGGTTACTCAGTCACCCGGGACATTTCTGGAAAGGCTGTATGGCATCACTTTGACTTCAGGGGTCTGATTGGGCGGGGGGTGGAGGGAACCAAGTCGACTTTATCTGCCAGCCACATGCTCTCCCTCTTCTCTTACTGGTCCAGGTTCATCCCACAGGGCGTTGATTCCCCTGCCCTCGGGCCGCCTTTGGGAAGTCGGGTCCCAGGACCCTGAGATGGTGCCTGGGGCTCGGGGTTCGAGACGCCTCCCTCCCTACCTGCCCACCTGCCTCGGGCCCGCTGGGTGAGCCAGTGCACGTGCGTGGGCTTCACGTGGTCCTCGTCTTCTCCTGCTTGGGGAGCAACAAGAGAACCCAGGTGGGAGGTTACAGGTGTGCAGTGAGGGGCATTGGACAAAGCACACCTAGAGTGCCTCTCAAGCAAGCTGAGGTCTAGGAGCAGGTGGTGCTCTGCGGACTGGCCTCGACTGTGAAGGAAATAGCGCTCCGTGAGCCTCTCTGCAGGGAGATCAGAGCCTCCTCTCTAGTTACAAGAATATGCTGGTGCCAGACGCTCGTCCTGGAGGGACATCTGAAAACCATGGGCCAGCGAATCTGGACAAGAGCAAAATTGGGTCTGGAACAGTCAGACCCTGAGAGGATGATGGTGCCATTGATCAGGACAAGAAAATCCTAAGGAGACACTGACATTTCCCAGAAAAGGAAGATAAATTATTTGCCTTTACATACTTGGCTGTGGTCCTGAGGTCATATCCTGCAGCAGGTATCAAAGACACATAAATCAATGAAAAATTAATGTTTGAAGGACTTCAGAGGCCACTGTGTTAAAAACTTCTTATCCAAGAGATAGTGGAAGTTAAGGTTTAGAGAAGTTTAATGATTTTACAAAAGTCACAATATGTTAGTTATAGAAGTGGGGTGAGAAAATCAAGTCCTTTCCCAGGCTATTACTTTTTTTTTTTTTTTTTTTTGCAGTACGCGGGCCTCTCACTGTTGTGGCCCCTCCCGTTGCGGAGCACAGGCTCCGGACGCGCAGCTCAGCGGCCACGGCTCACGGGCCCAGCCGCTCCACGGCACGTGGGATCTTCCCGGACCGGGGCACGAACCCGCGTCCCCTGCATCGGCA
>NC_041222.1:101636195-101677675 GCF_002837175.3 Physeter macrocephalus | reverse complement strand
CCCCGCGGCATGTGGGATCCTCCCAGACCGGGGCGCGAACCCGGTTCCCCTGCATCGGCAGGTGGACGCTCAACCACTGCGCCACGAGGGAAGCCCAGGCTATTACTTTTGACTCAGTCGCATGGGAGATACCAGGAATCCTGAGTTCTCTTCCTCAATTCTCCGGTGTCAGTGGGCTTTGCCTTTTCACCTCTCCAATGGGAAAGTAGGACGAGGTGACGAGGTAACCCCCAATATTGCTTCCAGCTCTGATACTCTGTTACTCTCTGGTGCACTCAGGAGAGCATTATGGCCAAAGGAATAGACACGTAAGCTTTCAGATTGTTTAAGACCCCTAAGATCAATGCTTCCTCTCTGTGGTTACAAGAACATGCTTGTGCCCGGTGCTCATCCTGAAGGGACATCAGACAATGGAATCTGAAAGATTCTGGAATAGCCTGGAATAGCCAGTTCCTGAGAGAATAACGATACCATTGACCAGAACAATGACAAGAAAAATCTCAAGGAGAAATTGACACAGAACAGGAAAGCCGGCAAGGAACTGGAGGTCAGTGATTAAGCTTCATGGTACGTCTTGATTTATGGTGTGGGATGAAGAGGAGAAACCATGAAGGAAGCCCACAGAGGAGAACTGGGTAGTGAAGTAGGAGAGGGATAGGAAAGTGCCTGGGACTGAAGCCAGAGGAGAGGAAGCAGGTCTGATTAAAAGAGGCAAGTGCCACAGACATCAAGGTGGGGACTGAGAAATGACCGCGAGATTTAACAACAAAAATCTTTATATAGCAGAGACTTAAAGTACAGGGAAAAGACTTAAAGTACGGGGGAAAAAAGCTCAAGGAATTAATTATGTATAAGAACATGGATACAAAAGGGGAGAAATGGTGAGTGACGTGCTGAGCCTGCGCGTGCAGAGCCTGCCCAAGGATGTATTAGAATGAGAGATGGGGTTTGTGGGATTAGAGCTGTATAGGCATGTTTGTAGGCTGGAGAAGAACAAGAGACTGAAGATTTGGGAAAAAGGATTCATCTGAAAGAAGGCGGTTCCAGAAGAGGTGCAAGAGGCGAATACCCCTACCGTAGACCAAGAGGATGTTTTGGGCAAGGAGAAGGGCGCCTCTTTCTCTGAAAAAAAGGGGTGAGGTTTATTTGTTTAATTTATTTACTTTTTTAAAGTCACGCACAAAAATGGCAGAGTGGTTACTGCTACGCCTTAGAGGGAAGGAAGATCCCAAGGCACATGGGATCTTAGTTGGAACCTGAAAATAGAGAATAACTTGAAGATGGAAGTTGCAGACGCAGAGGTGGTGTGAGGTGAGGAAAGGGTGGATGAGGGCCTTTGTGGCAAAGGATTTATCTTCTGAGTCAGTGTGGAGGCAAAATCCAGACTGAGTGGGTAGGCTAAAGGCTGAGGACGGAGGGAAGAGTCTTAAGCAGGGGATGGAGAGTCAGTCAAAGGAAGGGTGAGCTGCGGTGAGTGTGTATTTAACAGCAAAGAGATGACCCTAGACGGCAAGGGTCTCAGTGGTCCTGAATGCGCAGCTTTATGGCTTCTACTTTAAGGTTCGGGGGCCAATCCTAAGATTGCAGAAAATAGGTTTCCCAGGGCTGGGGATGGGTAGAACCGGAAATTAAAGGATAGAACGTGTCTGGAACCCTGATTAAGCCAGTTTAAGGTTGCCTCTGAGTGTTTCAGGCTGAGCGGGTGGCATTGAAGTCATAAAGGCACCGATGAGCTAGGTAAAGCGGAGGGGTGAAGGGGCTGGCTGTCGTGCTAGGAGGACAAGTCCAGGAATATGAGTGTGTGGAAGATACCAGGTCAGAACACCATGGTCAGAGAGGGAAATCGTCGCGTGAAAGGAAGAAGCAGAGAACGGTTTATGCAGACGACAGAGCCTACCCTTGTGGAGCTCACACCCTAGCAGGGGGGAGGCCCTCAAAACATCACAACTACCGTGAGTGAGTAACTTACTTAGGAGTATGAAAAAAGAAGAGAGGAGAGCGGAGTAAGAGAGATTGGGGAGCAGGGGCAGGTAGGATGGGACGTAACTGTTCACAGGGTGTCAGGGTGGGTCTCGTTGAGAAGGCGTGATTTGAATAAAGATTGATGGAGGAGAAAGAGCGACCGTGAAGGATCTTGGGAAACAGTTCGAAGAGGAGGGCTCCGGGGAAGCCAAGCCTCTCCGTGGGCGCGTGGGGATGGCGATGACGGGCAGAGAGCCGTCCACGGCTTTCCCTCCATGGTGATGGCAGACCCGGGACTCTTCTGAGCTGTAGAGCTGTGAAGCCCCGTTTTCATGTCACGGCCAGAGGCAGGGATGGCACACACTCTGCCCCGGATTCCTTCCCTCTGTGGCGTAACGGCACCTACTCTGCCATTTTTGTGCACGACTTTAAAGATATGAGTCGGTATTGCAAAAGCCTTAGCTGTGCAAGTTCTTGGCTGAGGCAAGATGAATTTTTTTTTTTTTTTTTTTTTTTTTTTTTTGCGGTACGCGGGCCTGCCCCTGTTGTGGCCCCTCCCGTTGCGGAGCACAGGCTCCGGACGCGCAGGCCCAGCGGCCGTGGCTCACGGGCCCAGCCGCTCGGCGGCACGTGGGATCCTCCCGGACCGGGGCGCGAACCCGGTTCCCCTGCATCGGCAGGCGGACGCGCAACCACTGCGCCACCAGGGAAGCCCCCAGATGAATTTTTAACTCGAGCTGATCCTAGGCCTGAGGAATGAACTCAGAAATGGGGCAAATGAAACTTTACTTTGGGATTTGGATAATCGGGAGGATGGATTCCTATCAGTATGAAATGTTTCACTAGGATTTTAAGTCTTTATTGGAGAGTCGAAGTGGCACGTATGATTACTAGTCACCCAAAATATTCCAGTAACAAAATGTATTCTTAGTGGCTGATACGAGAATTCTTCCGAGGGAGAAATGCAACTTTCTTTCTAAAACACCCGGCTGGATAAGCCCTGGAGGGTTCATAGGTTTTGATGAAGGGTGTAGACTGTGAAGCTATACAATTGGAGGTTGGATAGTGTAAACACTGGTTGTTTGTTGGTAATGCGATTGTACGGTTTTTATTAAGCATTATTGACGTATTCAAACCTGACATGGAATGATTCCCAAAGCACAAGAACTCTTTGATAAATGTTTCCTGAGTTTCTATAATAATGAAACACTAAAGGACTTACAAAGATCACAGCAAGGCTCTTAATCAACGGTTGATTCCAGGAACAAATTGTAAAATTAAATTCATTACAGGAAAGCCTCGTTTACTTTATCATTGTAACAAATGAACAGTTTGCGAGAGAGTTCGGGGAAACTTATAATCAAAGACAAGGACGAAGCTCAGATGCCGGGGTGTGAGTGACGGTGTCATTTGATAAAGTTCCCTGAGATTTCTGTAGTCATTTACTTATTGGGATGGAGAAGCTCAGCTAAGAAAGTTTAATTTATCAAACAGACTTATCTTTTCAAGATGTTCTTATAAACAAACACCGTATTGTCTAAGATGAGCTTCTGGCCATACGTAATTAGGAATTGACACTCTAATTTTTCAAGCCATGTAGCTAGTGAAGTTAGAATCAGATAATTTCTACTAGCTGGTTAAGGTTTTAAAGCATGGTCAGTATGACGCTGGGTATTATAAGGGCTCTCAGCTCCTGCAGGAAAGTCTGTGATTTTCTCTCACCTGCTGTGTATTAGGATGACTGTTTAGAAGTCTAATGTGTTTGCTGCCTCTCTGTGAATTAGAAGAGAAGAGGAAAGGAGAGAAAAGAAAAGAGGATAAATGTCTGAGGCTGAGTGACCTCAATAAAGGGAGAATGCAAAAACCAAACCAACTGCCACCCCGAGTGCTAGATATTCAGGAGAGAAAACTTTCCAACATAGACCATATGGATGGGAGAGAGACATCACCAGCCATTAAGCTGGGACAGGAGGAATTCACTTACACCTTCACCGTGTCTGGAAATTAGATGGTGGAGGTGGTGCTGATGAGTAGGTGGACAGTATAGAGGCTGGGGGAAGGTCAGTCCGTTCATTTATCTAAAGAGGACCAGCCTGAATACGAGACCAAAGTTCACGCGAGAAAATGCTGAAGGAGAGCGACAAGTCTCTGTTCCAGAAATTGGGAACCAGTACGACCAAGAGTGAGATCAGTGTGTGGACAAATGGGAGAGCAGGTCAGAGAAGAAAGAAACCGTTTCAGGCGTGGTGCCTCTGGACTCCGTCACCTGTACCTCTAATAACAATAGCAGCCACCTCCAGAGCAGCCAGGTCAACGAGAGCTAACCTTCATTCAGTCCTTTCTGTGGTCCAGGCACAGTTCTCAGTGCATTATATTATTTTATTCTCTCAATAAATTTATGAGGCTGGGAAAAAAAGAAAGAAGACCTCAGGGGAGAAATGGGAAGGATTCTCATCCAAGTGAACTTGAACTTCCAAGGAGGTACAGGCGGTATGCCTAGAATGCTTTAATTAGAAATGGGCTCTGATGTTGGGAATGAATTTCCTGACAAAATACCATCTTTCAATGATCTAGTTAGTTAGTCATCGCCTGCTACACCCAAGCAGCAACCCTGGGCCGGCCACACTGGTGAAGAGTTATGTAATCCCGTGATTGCCTTAAGTGAATACTGAAGACATAAGCAGTGAATCCTCCAAATTCTCAAGTGTTTTCATCCATACCATAACTCCTGGTCATGGCCGTTACTTTTTTTCTTCATGTATCAGAAAGAATGATTCAAAAAATTTTTAAATGATGCCATATCATCCCACTCCCTGACTATATGCTTCAGTGGTTCCAGGACTCTGTGTTTCAAAGCACTCAATTTTACTTGATAGAACTTTCCTCAATCACGTGTTATTATTTATTTAATCTATTTGTTTATTTACTGAATATCTGTTTCTTCTATTAAACTACTAGCTTTATGAGGACAGAGAGCGTATCAGTTTATCCAGCCATTATTTTTTATTCATACTTCTTGAACAAGATAAAAATGTTTCCTGACCACGTGGACCTTACAGTTTACTAGGAAAAATTTTTAAAAATCAAACAGGTAGTAATATAAAGTATGAGTTGCAATTTTAGAGACAGTAACGCCATGGGGGTGCATGGAAGAAATAGCTAGCCAGTCTGAGGGATTGGGTTAGGTCAGAAAAGAATTTCTGGTGTAAATGATACATAAGCCGGAACTTAAAAGGTGAACAAATGCTAACCAGGCAATGCAGATAGCTAAGAATATTTCTGGAAGAGGGGAGAGATGGTAAAAGAATTATGCTTTGGATGCTTATGATACGGTTCAGCATGGATGTGCTTGGTGTGTGAGGTGAGTGACAGAAAAGGAGACTAGACAGATAGGAAGGGTGTTGTGAGCCACCTCTGAGCTCTTAAGAGCATCAGAAAAGCCATTGAAGTGTTATAAATTAGGATTCAAAGGATCACAGAAACTCATCCAGGTACTTGGGCTTCTTTTTGAGAAAGACCTGGGGGAAAGGATAGAGGTAAGCAAGTCAGACAGTTTCAGTAAGCCAAGTGAGTAGCTAGGATGACTTGAAATCGGACAGGAGTGGGGCCGTTGGGAAAAGAGAAAAGTCTAAAAATGATTAGAAAGTAGGTTAAACAAGATTTGATTTTTGACCAAACATGGGAATGAAGGACAGAAAAGAGTCAAAGGAGACCCTGAAGTTTCTGGAGTGGGCAGTGGGGAACACATAGGAAGAAGCTGGTTGGAGAAGAGGTGAAGATGATGGAGTTCAGTTTGGGATACACTGAGCTTAAAATGCCCAGAAGCCAGCAAGGTTGCAGAGTCCAATAGGCAGGTATGTGCACAGGTAGGAGGCTTCACAGAGAAATCGGGCACAAAGATTTGAGATTTATAACCGTGGAGTTGATAAAAATCACCAGGAGTGCCTGTGCAGAGCAAGAAGAGAGGATGGCCTCGGTAGGACTAAACCGTGAGGAAATAATTAATATTTAAAGGGCAAGCGTGAGAAGAGGACCTTTAAAAAATACCTGAAAGGAAGAGAGGTTAGGATTATGGAAATCAATGGAAGAAAGTGTTTCAAGAAAAGAATGGTCAACAAGTGGTGAAAGTCCCCAGCAGATCTGTCAGAAGAAATTTGCCGGTCACCTTGACAGTAGTGGTTTCAGTAGGGAAGAAAGCTGGATTGCAGTGGGATACCAGGGAATGGGGATTAAAATACATAACTTTTATAAGACGCTTAGTTGAACAGGAAGAGAGATAGGGGGATAGCTGGAAGGGAGTGTGCCGTTAGCAATTTTTTTACTTTCAATGTAGGAGATGCTCAAACATGCTTCCTACTTACACAAAACAATCAGTGGAAAGTGAGTGGTTGAAGACACCAGTGTAATTGAAGAAAAATGTTCAAATCTTTATATTCTGAAATATATGTGATTTTCTAACGTGGGTAAAATCAAACATCAGGAAATCATGCTAAGTATGACAACAGTATTCTATTTTCGAGCAGTTTCCATTATCTGTCAAACATTGTAGAACAATTAAGTTAGGCGTGGGATTTATTTTGGCTCATAATGTCCTTAATATAAACTTTGTTTGGATTTCATTGTTGACAAGATGTTTGAAATTGGACATTTTGGAGCATAGCCATCCATTTGTTACGCATTTCGTGGTGAAAGCCTTCAACTTTCTGAGCAAAAGTATTGAGGATTACGTTAAACAGCTAAAGGCGGCAAAGCAGATTTCTTGTTCTGGGTCAAGTAAAGAAGGCTGTGGTATCAACTAGTTAGATATGTTACACTAATGAGAGCAAAATTAGTCTTGACCCATTTCTGGCAGGTCTAGAAAAACATGAGATATAATTTCTACCACACACAAAGTGTTGCATCAGAATAACATAGGGTATCACTGTTGAGCCTAGAAAGGGCCAGGAATATGCTGTACTTGGACAGACCCTGCCTCCCAATGGGACCAGAAACCTCAATGACTCTCCAGGTTGAATCAATTCAGAGATTTTGGAACGATGTGGAGACTTAGACTGGAAAGTCAGGGGCCACCATCGATGATCTCAAGAGGTGACAGATTCCACCAGGATATGCAGTTGGTGAAGACTTTCCATGTGAGTAAACACAAATCAGCTCTGATACAAGGTGCATAAGAATCACAGAGAGCTCTTATGAGGATCATTGGAAAAGAAAGAAGAGACGAATGTCACTCTTATTTCGTCCACATTTTCTTTTCTCTTCCTATAGATAAGTTGCGAGAATCATTCCAGAAAAGAAAATGAAAAATGAAAATGGTTGTTAGTCCAATAATGGAAACTGTTGTGATGAAGTTTTGGGAAAGTTTGAAATGGAAAGAGAGTTTAGTGCAGATAGGGTAAACAAATCAGCCCACCACCTGTTTTTGTTAATAAAGTTTTATTAGAACACAGCTTCACCCATTTGTGTCTGTCTTGACTATGGCTGGGGTACACTTTAGTAGTTGTAACAAAGACTTTATGGACTTCAAAGATAAAAATATTTGGCTGTTTAGAAAAAAATTTGCCAGCCCTCTAGTTCAGTGAATCAGTTTAGTTTTTAAAACCTTTCTTTCTGTAGGTTCCTCTTTTTCCCTGCGTATGAAAATACGCTGAAGCAAACAGCAAGTGCAAACGATTTAATTTATAATTGTGTATATGAGACTAAAGACATAACTACTTCTCAATCAGAATTCTCTGATTTCAGTGGAAACCGATGGGGAGCAATAGGAGAAAGTGAGTGTGTAAAGATAAAGAGTGACAGGAAGGTAGCTAAGAAAGCATTGATTCACAAGGTCAAATGCACTTCCAAAGAAAATATCTTCAATTTTCGTATCCTTTCAATCCTTCGTCAGATAACTCATAGACTTGGCATTTAAGAGGCTTAAAAACAATCAGATCAAATGGGTCTCATTCTTCTTGGTTGTCTTGCCCTCATCAAGTGGTAATTTCTTTATAAGGAAGGAAACAAATTTAGAGGAAGAAAACATGGTGTGTATTGAAGTGGTTTTTTTTCTACTTGGTAGGAGGGACATTAAGTCAAAACTCTCCAAATAAAAGCTAGAATGCTATTTCCTATTATTTGCTCTGTCAAACTGGGGCTCTCCTATGTCCATACTCCTCAGAAATTTATTTTGTGGTAGATTATCGTAGAATTTGATAAGTGAAGTTGGACTAATTTCTATTACTTGTTCTTAGGCAAAAATGATATCAAATGCTTAAAAAATACACTTTGCCCTAGTAATTCCTTTATTTCAAAATCATTCTAAATAAATTATTAAGGTTATAGGCAGCTACTTAAATATAGAATGTACAACAGAAGAAACCTTTACAGTAAGTAAACATGAAAAATATCTAAATGACCAGTAATAAAAGATTTGGTTAAGTAAATTATGGTGTATACATTAGATAGTCTACTTACAGCCACTGAATGATATTGTAGGTAAATATTTTTTAACACAGAAAATGTTCATAATATCATCTAAGGGAAGGAAACAGGATACAACATGGTACGTACATTTTGGTCCAATTTTTATTTAAAGCTATACTTTTACACCTATACCCCAGCTTTTTTATTTAAATTTTATTTGTATTTATACCCCAGTTTTTAATTCTAAAGTGTATAACTTTTGTTATGGTCTAATTTTGACATATACACATCACATTTTTAATTGTGATTATTTTAACAATAAAATATAGTTATTTTAAATGTTAAAAAACTGTATATTCTTATTTTTCTTAAATTAATTTTTTAAAATATAAGAATATTATTTTACATTTTGTAAAAAGCTAATATTGTCCAATAATTAAAAGTAGAAATAAAATTACAGTATATTTTACTTTCACTTGGCTAATTTTTGTTCATTATTTAAGCTTTCACTTAAAATATTCGTGAAGTTACTTTAAAAGTGTCTGAAATTAAGGTGATACTATGTTTGAATCAGACTTATTGGAGTAAAAAGCTAAGAAATAGACCTCCTTTTATCTTAGCAATCCTCACTGAGACATGACCAAGGGCACAGAACTAGATGAACTTTGAAGTTCATTTCTAGTCTCATAATTCACTGAAAGTGCCTGAAGATGTGAACTCAGCTCCTAATTTACAGTACATCAGAGACTCTGCTTTAGAAGTGTATGGATTCTGATATAAGTAAAATACGGTGGTTAAAAAATTCAGTCCCACAAATCAAGCATCAGGATTAGAGGTGATCATTTGTCAAAAAACAGGTTAGTTTAGCTTATTAAGGCTGTCCTCCAGTTCTTGAGTTCACAGTGTTTTAGTAAAGAGATGGGGGAGTCTCACATCACACCACAGTTGGGGTCTGGTCAGGAATCTAGGGTTTCCCTTTGAAAGGATCTAATCCATGTTTATGTAACTATGATTTTTTCTATAATTTGTTATCTGGTCACTTATTTGTTAGTATAAATAGTCAAGATTTAAATTTTACTGCACTTGTAACTAAACAACTTGTAAAACAACTTGAATTTTTTTTCTAATCAGGTTTTCTGATTTTGGAGTCTGCCTGGTTGACTGAACATCGGATGAATGACTTGGGCTCCCCTGTCTTTGGTGAGCTGGACAGATGCGGTACTTGTGAAACGTGGTGGGGAAAGATCTCAATTTCATCCTTTCCACTTAAACCTAAACTCAAAAACATTTTATTTTCCCTAAAAGTATACATCGCAATTTACCTTGGAAAGTCTTGTAATACAATATTTTAGTTTCTCTGGGAATATACTTATCTGCAATGAGTTTTTACATATTGTAGGAAATTAATATTTCCCAACGGATAGAGGGTAAACCCAGCTGCCATTTTGAGTCTTGGATGCATTGGAACACGTTTTCCTGCTGCTACTTCTGATAGAGCTGATCTGACTCCAGATAAATTGTCAATAAAGGGAGCATTGACTTATACTGGCTTGATTTTACATATTCTTGTGTATGAAATGAGTTTTTTGTTTTAACAAAAAGTAAGTCAAATGTCTGACTTGCTAGTTATATTTGAAAAACTTGGAAAGAAGAAATAATAAGGTAAAATTTTAGTGTAGAATAAAGTGTCAGATTGGTTCCTAACAATATACTGGTATTCACTCATTCAATTCAAATTTAATTCACCAAATTTAATCAACATCGAAATTCCAAATCACTACCAATTTTTTGTTGTTGTTCATAAAGCCTTTCATTATTAGCCTTAAAGCCAAGGCAAAGATGAACATGACTAGGTATTTTGCTTGCTGCTCTGGTCTTTTGCTACATGCTGATGTGATAGAAATTATCTTCCTAGGTAGGCTGCCAGGATTTTTATGTTGCTTTATCAAAATCATTTATTTACTGCTGGGACTGGATTTTAAAGCTACATTTCTGATCCATTTTCCTCTGACATTTGGGTGCTAAACTGAGCCACTGTGTATATTTTTGAAATGTAAAATGCTATATTCTGAAAGATTTTTTTGGTGTTCAACAAAAGTGCCTTGTTCATTGTTATTTAAAAGTATTAACCTCAATTACCTCAATTGTAATTAAACTTAGTATTAAATTAATTAGTATTAAACCTCATTAAACTCAAAAGCTTTTGCACAGCAAAGGAAACCATAAACAAAACAAAAGGACAACCCACACAATGGGAGAAAATATTTGCAAACGATGCAACAAACAAGGGATTAGTCTCCAAAATTTACGAACAGCTCATGCAGCTCAATATCAAAAAACCAAACAACCCAATCAAAAAATGGGCAGAAAACCTAAAGAGATATTTTTCCAAAGAAGACATACAGATGGCCAAGAGGCACATGAAAAGATGCTCAACATCGCTAATTATTAGAGAAATGCAAATCAAAACTACAATGAGATATCACACCAGTCAGAAAGGCCATCATCAAAAAATCTGCAAACAATAAATGCTGGAGAGGGTGTGGAGAAAAGGGAACCCTCCTACACTGTTGGTGGGAATGTAAATTGGTGCAGCCACTATGGAGAACAGTATGGAGGTTCCTTAAAAAACTAAAAATAGAGCTACCAGATGATCCAGCAATTCCACTACTGGGCATATATCCAGAGAAAACCATAATTCAAAAAGACACATGCACCCCCAATATTCATTGCAGCACTATTTACAATAGTCAGGACATGGAAGCAACCTAAGTGTCCATCGACAGATGAATAGATAAAGAAGATGTGATATATATATATATATACATATATATATGTGTATATATATATGTATGTATATATATATATATATAATGTAATATTACTCAGCCATTAAAAAGAATGAATTAATGCCATTTTCAGCAACACGGATGGACCTGGAGATTATCATATTAAGTGAACTAAGTCAGACAGAGAAAGACAAATATATGATATCGTTATATGGGGAATCTAAAAAAAAAATGATGCAGTTGAACTTTCTACAAAACAGAAACAGATTCATAGACTTAGAGAAGAAACTTATGGTTACCAGGGGGATGAGTGGGGAGAAGGGATAGATTGAGAGTTTGGGACTGACATGTACACACTGCTCTATTTAAAATAAAATGCCTTCCCATGAAAAAATAATAAAAGTATTTCACATTAGATGGTGAATAAACAAGGGCAATCATCTCCTTTCCTGAACCCAACTCTCAAGATGCCACAAAAGTGAGAGGGTGAAAATGTAATATAAAATCAAAGAGTATTCATCTGGGAAGGCATATATACCCCGTGTGTGAGTGAAATCGAAGCCTAGGACAGCAGAGAACCTGGCACCATGGATAATAGGATAAGATTGAGAGTCCAGGTCTTTTATGTCCTACCATCGCTCTGGAGGTGGATGGTTGCCTGTCTAACTGCTTACAAGGCAGGAAAGCCAGAGCCCGCTGGGCTAGGGAACTCTAGGCAGGCCAGTGGGACTCCAAGCAGGTCCTTATCAGCCCTTCTCACATCTGCCATACTCCACGGGTGAGATTACAATTAAAGAAGAAAATTGTCCAGTGGAAAAACAACAACAAAAATGAATAAAAAGGAGAAAATTGTGGAATCTTTGGAAAAGAGCAGGAATTGGGATAGGGGAGTGGACCGAATTAATAAGAAATGAGTTCGTGACGAGGAAAATTAGTCCAAGGAACTCTCCCAGAAGGCATCCCGCATAGATAAAGAGGTGGAAAGTATATATGGAGAGGTAAGTGCTGGGGGGGTGGAAGTAGACATGTTAAGAGCCTTGAAGGGTCACAGAGGCTGAAAATGAATGGAGAGACGTTAGCTTCTGCTCAGGATGTAGAAAGCTGGAAAGAGCGTCACTCCTACCCTAACAACAAGAAAGACAAAACTGTACAAGTGATACGTGGTTTTTGAGTGCATCATAAAACTGAGACAGCAGGGTGACAAACTGGCCTGAAATCTAAGGAAAGGAAGGCACTTCCAGGGAAGCGGAGACGGAGCTAGAAATTTCTTTCAATACCAAGATGTTCACGTTAGCAAAGTAGTCAGCATTTCAGAAGCTAGTGTAGTACAGTGTGCTGTGGGGGGAGTGTGGATTTGTCACGAGTGGGGTCCTTACAAAGCTACTTTCTAAATGTGTACTTTAACCTATTTTACAAATCCGAACGATCAGAATAATAACACTTATTTCCTAAATTTGTTGTGAGATTTATATGTGCCCATGTGTGTAGCGTGTCTTATAGATAACGGTCATTTTCAGAATGATTTTTCATCTCTCCCTTAGCAACATGTTCTTGATTACAGTATTTGTACTTTCTTATTATCTCTCATATCCGTTTCCTTATTTCTTCTTCTTCTTGTCACTTCCTTGGTTAATTTCTCATCTAGATTATTTCACTAACCTCCTTGTCTTCCTGACTACAAAGGCACCACACTCCCGCATCTCCTATCTGTCCTACACACTGCAGGAAAAGCGATAGGAATAAAACACAATCCTGATTTTATCGCGTGGCTCTTTTAAATGCCTCAGCTGTTTGCAAAGATTAAAGATGACACTCAGTAAGAATGCCAGAAAATAGCATTCATCCATTACTAATGGGAATGAAAATTGTTATTTCTCCAGAAAGCAATTCGCCCTGTGAACCAGACACCTTTAAACAGTACTTGTTGGCCCAGCAGTGCCACTTACATGTACTTACTCTGAACGAAAACTAGAAAATTTGCTCTGGATTTCCAGCACAGCTGCTTCTATGAGCAAACTTCTAAAAACCCTTCTCAACAGCTGATCAATCTGTTAGAAGGAAAACAAGAGGAGGAAACAGTAACGGAAAAAGAAAACTATGTTTCTTAGTGCCAAGAGAAGAAAACGGCAACTGCGTACCACAAAATCAAAGAAATCTCTGCAAAGTCTAGGGAAAATTGAATCAACCTGAAGGAACCAAAACTGAGAGAAGAATTCATTGTTGTGGGAACTAAGTGGACAAGATATTTAGAAGCAGGGCTGTGGCATAAAATGTGTGTCAAGTCACATGATTATTTACCAATAGGACGTAAAGTAGACTTAATTTTCTTCTTTATGTTTTCCCCATTTAAAAACATTTATTGATGAATGTGAATTAATGTGATAGCAAAAAAAATCAATGAAAGTATTTCAGTGGCCCCTAAATACCCTTAATATAATGGGTAAATTGTTAACTTCTCCCTTTCATACTCCAGCTCTGCTGAAACATTTAGCTTTCCAAAATATTGAATGCTCTTTTTCTCTTCCACACCTTTGCAAGTGTTCTCCTTGCAACTGTCCAGGGAGTTCCTTGTAGTGATTTGTTACTCAGCTAAAATGTACCTCCTTCATGAAATATTCTGTGGTATCTCCAGGCAAGATGAGATTTCCACTTCGGTGATCCCATTGGACCCGGACCACACCTCAGCTGTGGTACTTACACACTTACGCAGGTGTGTTATGAGTGTGCATGTCTCTCTCCTGTACCATGAGAGCTCCAGGAATGCAGGGACGGTGTCACTTTCAACTTTATGTGGAATTTAATACACCTTTACTGAATCAACACGCAGGAAATGGGCAGTAATACTTCATTTACTTCAGTCTCTTTCTTGGGTTTAGTGGGGACATTTCTCACAATATTGCCCAGAGGACGTAGTTGAGTAAAGAAGTATTTTTCTTGCATAGTGTTTTCTTTTATATTTATTGTTATATATTCATTTCTAATGAGAAAGTATTTAATTACTTTTTATTTTGTTCTATGTTTACTTATTTTCTGTTTATTCTTCCAGAACAAGATCATGTTCCTTGTGTTTGACTTGCTTCACATACACAATAAGCTGTATGCACGAGTTTGCTTAAATTATTTTGCAGTAGCATGAACATATTTTCATTCATCAGACATAAACGTCATTACAATTACTAATTGTGTTCCTCAGATGTAACAGTCTTTACGATGTGCTGTGCAGGGGTGGTGCATTTATACAGGCGCAAGAAAACAAACTCATTGTTTTCCTTTTTCTCTGTACGAATCTGCCAAGAAAAACTCTGAGCTGGCTTTTAGACTTTAGTAGATTAGATTTATGGAAATTAAAAATATGTTCCTATGCAAAATGTTTCGTTAAAAGATTTTATGCTGCTATCTAGTGAATTTTCAGCTTATTTAACCTAAAGGAAACCACAACGTTCTTTCCAGAACCTCAACTAAACCCAATCTTTGGAGAAGAAAAGCAAGGAAAACAACTTTAATTTTAGGAGAGAAGTTAATTTTTTTTTAAAGGAATGATTAAAGGTTTTGACTTTATTATAACATTTTCATTTCTTTTTTAGCAAGACCACTAAATTGGTCCTTTCCGTAATTTAGACAAACACTTTTAATAGTCCTCCACCTCCTTGACAAATTAGAAGGGTCTAGATTTTCATAAAGTGAGGAGCCCTGTCAAAACACTTCTAGGTTTGCATTTTTTTCCAAGTAAATGTCACAATACCCATAGGTCATACTTAATTTTGGATTCTTTTCTAATATTGTCTTGAAATAACTGGTAACATGGCAAAAGCTTTTCTCAAGGTATGTAACATTTAACCCTCAAACTTTGGCTGAAAACTGAAACCAATGTGAGTTTTTTTTTTTTAAATAAATTTATTTATTTATTTATGGCTGCGCTGGGTCTTCGTTGCTGCACGCGGACTTTCTCTAGTTGCGGCGAGCGGGGACTACACTTCATTGTGGTGCGTGGGCTTCTCATTGTGGTGTCTTCTCTTGTTGCAGAGCATGGGCTCTAGGCGCGTGGGTTCCGTAGTTGTGGCATGCGGGCTTAGTTGCTCTGTGGCATGTGGGATCTTCCCGGACCAGGGATTGATCCTGTGTCCCCTGCACTGGAAGGCGGGTTCTTAGCCACTGCGCCACCAGGGAAGTCCCCAGTGTGAGCTTTGATAGAACAAAAAAGGAGAGAGAGGAAGGGGGGAAGGAGTGGAGGGGGAGGAAGGAAACACATTAAGTAGAGGACAGTACCAGGTTGCTAAAATGTGATTTTTGCATTTGATTAAATCATATTTTATCAAAGCCTACTTTTCCAGTTTTAATTATGATTCACAGTGTTATCTATGAATCACCGGCATGACCACATGCACACACGCTATGGATTACAATCAATACAACTGACGCAGGTTGCATTTCGAGTCTTCAGAATTTCTGGTTTGGCAGTTTGCCAGCTTTTTCAGGCTCCGCGTGAAGGAGAAACAAAATTTCTGCAAAAGCGTGTCTTTCAAAAACATGGTCCAGACTTGCATAGAATCACTGAATTTGCTAGTCAGACTACTTAAGAAATGCAATTTTTTTCTGTTTTGTGCAATTTCGTGTTTGTGCCAAAATGGTTGGCCTGTAGAGAGTGTATTTTTCCCCATGTGTTCCCTGAAGCGATGAGTTAAATAAGACAAGCTGTGGGCATGTTATGGTTTGATCCTGTGACTCATGTGTTGGCAGTGGCTGTGTAAACAGAGCTACTGTGTCTGAAGGTGATGGGTAGCTAGTTAACTTCCTGACAGTTCAATACGAAAATCAACTTTAAAGACTTTCAGAACAAAGACTATTAACAAGGGTTTGGTTTCTCAATCTTTGAATCTCATTATGAGATATTTTCACTGAAATAGAAAAAAGACCTAAACTTCAAAATCAAATATACAGTATTTGGGGTTTTTATTCCACTGCCCCAGTCCATCCTTTTAATTTTTCAAAGTTAATTAATCTTATCTATTTGTGGATTTCCTACCTTGTAGATTCCTCTAGGATATTAAGTCTATTTTCTTTTTCAATCACGGCTGTCCTATTGCCAGGATACACAAGAGCGCTTGTTTGTCCAGAGCCCGTATTTGAATTTTATCCACTATCCCAGGAATGTCGTATAACAGCTAACTGTTTTTTCCTGGCCTGAGATACCCAGAGTTATGTATTACGCTTAGTTGTCATGTGTCTTAAGTGTCCTTTTATCTGGAATAACACCCACCAGTCTTCCATTTTCTCTCGTAATGCTGGCAGTTTCAAAGAGCACCTATTATTTGTAGAACGGCCATCAATTTGAGTTTCCCTGAGGTTTCCTCTGATGAGATTCATGTTATACACGTTGTATAAGCAAACAGATATGACATTGTGTCCTTCTCAGGGCATCACATCAAGAGGCACTCGATGTCGTTTGTTCCATTATTGGTGGTGTTGGCTGTAATCATATGGCTGTGATGGTTCTGCCAGGTTTCTCCACCGTCAAGTCACTATTTCCTCCTTGGTTAATTAATACATAATTTGAAAATAAATATTTTAAGGCAATGTAAATATCCTTTATTCCCCAAACTTTCACCTACTCTAAGCATTCATCGATAGCTTCTGCTTAAATCAATTTTTATTATAATGGTTGCAAAATGGTGATTTTTCTATCGTTCCTCCCACATTTACCAGTTGATATTCTAGTTAAAGGAGTAAGACTTCCTCCCTCACCTCCCATTTGTTTAGTTTTAATTAATCTCTATATATATATGGAATCATGGACTCTTACTGAATTCAGTGTATGCATTGAATCTGTTACCATCAACATCAGGATTCTTTCTTCAATATTTTCACACTTAAGGATACACGTTGTTCTTTCTTTGGGGGTGCTTTTTTTGTTTTTTGTTTTTTAGAAAAATAAAGGTCTAATTCGCTCAAAATTCTTCAGTTTTTACAGAACCAACAGGGTGGAGTAGGGTAGGGAGGAGGGGCAGGCAGCCGGGAGCCGGGCTGGGCGGGGCTAAGCTTCCGCCCCCACCTGAGGCTACACCCCCCCCCCCCACGCCACATGCTTCTTCTGCCTGACCTTCACCTCCGTGTCAGCGGGCTGGTCTCCTGCAGCGCCCGTGGCCTTGGCCTTGCTCTCCTCCCCAGCTAGCCTCTCAGATATCTTGTCATAGAGCTTCTTCTTCCATTCGAGCTCATTGCGGATCCGCTGCTGGGCCTTGGCAGCTTTGTGGCTGGGGTAGGGCTGCAGGACCTTCTGGAAGTCAGCCCGTGCCAAGTCAAAGTCGTTCACCGCCAGGTGGGCCTCTCCCTGGCGGAAAAGGCCCTTCTCATGGTTGCTGCCCAGTTCCAGGGCCTTGTTACAATATTCAGCGGCAGCAGAGAAGGCTTGCAGCTTCAGATGACACATGGCCAGGTTGAGGTGGGAGGCCAGCCGAAGGGCCTGCGCCTTCTGTACGTCCTCGTTAGAGAAAGTCGACTCAAATTCCAGCCAGGACACGATCTTCTCGTACCGCAGCAGAGCTTGCTTGAACTTGCCTTCCTGGAAGTCCACGGTGCCCCACTCCTTCACTGTGGAGCTCTGCTCCAGCTTCTCTGAGCTCACCTCCTGGGACTCCTTGGCCTTCCCCAAACTCTTGAGTTATACTTCATACTTCAGCTCAGCATTTGGGGGGATCCAGAACTTTTCCTTCCCAATGCTGCCAGAAGCATAGCTGGGCTTGAGATACACGATGGAATGTTCTCCTTTTTCCTTGCGCTGAATGGCTTTCTCCAGCCCACAAGGCAGATCCACACTCTCGGCCTCGCCGACCTCCCGGCGGTCAAAGATCTGGTCCTTGGAGTACCTTCCAGGGCGACCTCCACGATGGCGCCACTCCACCTGGAGCACATGCGTGGCCTTGGGAGGGCTGCCCGCCGAACTGTAGGCGTATTCTGGCTCGCAGGGGATGTGGCACACTTCCCACTCCTTCACGGTCGCTACAGCAATATCCCAAGCCTTGATGACTTCCCCTTTCCCCAGGTCGAAGGAGACTCTGTCCTTGCGGTCCAGGCTGGAGTCGAACTTGGTGCCATCGAACAGCCAGCCCGTGTAGTGGGCAGAGACTCGGTCCTCGACCACGGGCACCCCTGTGCCTGTGCCCTCTCGCTTGAGGACCTGAACCACGCCCTTATCCTGCTTGGCCCGGGGAAGCAGGCGCAGGAGGCGGGTCTTGGGCGGCCCGGGGAGTGATTGGTCCACCGCCGTGGAGGGGGCGGGGGCGGAGGAGGCTGGGAGGAGCCGGCCGGCGGAGAGGGACGCTGGGAGGAGAACTTTCCAGAGATGGCGGCCGGTTCGGGCTCTGGCGCTCCTCTCTGCGAAAGGTGGATTCTAGTTCGTTCCTCCCGCCCTCCGCCTGGCCCCGACCCGGTCCTGGGACCCTGGGAATCCCGGGCCAGCCCTCGCGTCGCCCCCGCCGCGTCCCCAGCCCGTCTCCCCGGGTGTGGATTTATCTCAATCTTCTCTTACCTTTCTTGTGCATTTTTTTCAGAACCCCTTTGCTCTCTGTGAAGTTGACTCTGCTGGAATTTGGTGCTTATTTTCCTACTGAGAGGTAATCTGCAGCGTATAAGATTGTCTGTCTTCTAGTTATGCCAAAGGTGTGAGTTTTGTGTGGTGTTATTTATTTTTCTTGTCGTTTGGAGGCTGTTTGAAGAGGTTTTGCTTAGGCAGCTGCCATTGCCTCAACTGCCCAGGACTCTTGGATGCAAAGACTTTTAAAAGCTGTCATTGAATTTCCTGTGATGAAGGGGAATTGTCTTTTGCATAAAATGATAAAACTTGAGAAGTTATTTTTTAGTATAATGTGAAAACTTAATGGCATGGATCATAAGGAAATACAAAGAGGGAGAGGCAATATTCTCTCGAAAAATAAAGAACAGATGTTAGGAAAAGAATGGTGAAAAGAGTGAGATAATTGAGGAGAAAGGAGCAGAGAAATGACCCAGTAGCATGACAGACGGCCATGGAGGAAAATGGACAGTGAGACAGTGTTGAAGGCAGGTCAAAGATGTATAAAGCTTGAGGATGTTTAATATTAAATGTTAACTTTTTTGAAGCCACGTAAATACACTTCTGTCATTGCAAATTATAAGTTAAACATATTACAGATACACACACAATGGATCAGCGTTTGTAGGGGTGTTGAAGCGAAGGCTGTTGCTTTCTGTGTCTCGGTTTGTCACAGAGCAGGGGACAGAGAATAGTTACAGGGGATCAAATGCCAATGACATCAACAGTCCAGGGAGGCAGGTAGGCAAATCCAGAGTAACCGTGAAGGTATTAACACCGGGGAGTTCTCAGAAATCTTGTTGAGGGCACTAGATTCTCACAGAACACGGGATACACGGCTTGACACAATTTTGCCTGACTTTCAAAGGTTGAGATGTCCTCAATAAATATATTTATCACACTGTGACGTTTGGTTCTGTAATCGACATTGTGGAGCGTCTCTTTATGAAGTCAACACCTGTCTATGACGTGTCAGCCCCATGCCAGGTACATTCTCAGAAGTGGAAATACGATAAGAAACAGAGTGAATACGAATCCCTGTCCTCATGAAACTTTTGTTATAGTGGAGGAGACATACAGTAAACAAGGCAAACAAATAAAATGTGTATCATGTTATATTTGATGGCTCTAAGAGCTAAGGAGAGAAATAATGCATGGAAGGAAATGTGAGGGATAAATGTGACATTTTACGCAGGGTGGCCCCCAGGAAAGCTCACATTGAGAGAATGTGAGTTTTGAGTGAAAAAATAAAGACATGAGATAGTTAGCCACATGTGTATCTGAGGTATATACGGTAGAGGGAATGTCAAGTGCAAAGGCCCTGGGGTGGGAGTGTGCCTATAAATTAGGGGAATGTTAAATAGGCCATTGTGCCTTAAACAGAATGAATTAGAGGAAAGAATTAGGACACGAAGTCTGAAAGGTAACGGGGACCAGATCATGTAGGGCCTTGTAAGTCCTAGTAAGGACTTTGGCTTATGTTCTGCTTGAGACGGGAAATCTCAAACCTTTATAGGGAAGGTTTTGAGCAAAGGAGTGACATTATATGATTTACATCTATCAGGATTGTCCTGGCTGCTCTTATGACACTAGAGTGTGTTTTGGAGCTGGGGAGAGGAGAGGGGCGGTAAAGTTGACCAAGTGCAGGACTAGGGAGACCATCAGGAGGTTATTGCAATAATTCAGTAAAGAGATTATGGTGGCCTGGACCAGTGTCGTGGTAGTTAGGAGTCTCAGATTCTAGACATATATTGAAAAAGGAGCTAACAGGCTTCACATGGGGGGTGTAACAGAAAGAGAGGTGTCCAAGAGGACCTCAGGAATTTTGGCCGAGTAAGCGAAAAACTGATGAATTCCTTTACTGAAATGGGGAGACTGTATGAGGAGCTATTTGGGGAGGGATTATCAGGAACTCAGATTTGCACAAGTGTGGTTTGAGATGCCTGCTGTACCTTGTAAAGGAAGTGTCAGGAAGTTAGGTGTGGGTTTGGGTGTGTGGGTTTGCGGTTCAGCATGTAGATGGTATTTTAAGGCAGGGACCTGGTTAGGACCACTTAGGGAGAGAACGTGGATAGGAAAGGGAAGAGGGCTAAAGAGGGCTGTGAGACACTCTAATATTTAAAGATTGAAGAAATAAAAGAGAACCAAAATGGCATCATGGTATCCTGAAAGTCAAGAGGAGTTTGTTTCAGCTGACTCTAGTTACAGAATCCAGTGGGACAAGGAGGGATTCACCATGAGGACTGGCTTTATCACCATGAGGACTGCTTCAGATCAGGGTGCAGCAACATTTTCAAGGAGGAGAAGAACATCTTTTTAAAATTTTATTTATTTATTTATTTATTTGGCTGTGCTGGGTCTTAGTTGCGGCACGTGGGGTCGTCTTTGCCTCGTGTGGGATCTTTAGTTGCGGCATGTGGGATCTAGTTCCTGCCCAGGGATCAAACCCGGGCCGCCTGTATTGGGAGCAGGGAGTCCTAACCACTGGACCACCAGAGAAGTCCCGTGAGAAGAACATCCTTATAACACAAAGGTCTAAATTTCGATTCCATGGACAAAAGGAGGCTCATTGGGTGGTTGGAGTTTCAGGGACCACAGAGAACTCCAAATTCTGTATAATCCCATTTCAGTTCTCTAGTGCTCAGTTAATCCTGACCCATGTGTTGTATTATGTATGGTTAGGAATATGGACTACGGAATCAGTCTGATTGCTTTAACCGTAGCTCCACCATTACCAGCTATTTGACCTATGGCAATTTACTTAAGTTCTCTGTGCCTTTGTTTCCTAATCTGTGAAACAGAGAAGACAATAATACTTAAAAGGATTCTACTGAATATTAAATATGATAATACAAATATAGCACTTAGCACAGTGCCCTGAACATAGGATTTTCTAAGTGTCAGCCATGACGATCTTTTTTTTTTTTTAAATTAGTTTATTTATTTATTTTTGGCAGTGTTGAGTCTTCGTTGCTGTGCACGGGCTTTCTCTAGTTGCAGCGAACGGGGGCTACTCTGCATTGTGGTGCGCGGGCTTCTCATTGTGGTGGCTTCTCTTGTTGAGGAGCACAGTCTCTAGGGCACACGGGCTTCAGTAGTTGTGGCTTGCAGGCCCTAGAGCACAGGCTCAGTAGTTGTGGCAGACGGGCTTAGTTGCTCCGCGGCATGTGGGATCTTCCTGGACCAGGGCTCGAACCCGTGTCCCCTGCACCGGCAGGCGGATTCTTAACCACTGTGCCGCCAGGGAAGCCCAGCCATGACAATCTTAATGAGACTTGGCTGAGGGAATTCAACTGATATTACGATCTGACAGCCCACAGGATAAATCTTTGGCCACTAGAGCCGTGCAGCTGCCTGAGCTAAAGAATCATTTTGAATGGTTTTAGAAAGTCCCTGGGTTTCTGAATGTCTTTGAGGTGAGCCAAGAATTTAGGCTTTTAAACTCTTCGGTGAATGGATATTTTTCTGTTTACATTCTATTTCAGAATTGAAAAGGGTTATGATATTTTTCATTATAGGAGTGATATAGTTTATTGTAAAAAAATTATCACTATAGATACATGTAAGTAGAAAGGAAAAATAATACAAAAGCTCTTTACCCTGAGCTAACACTGACATTGGTGAATACTCTCTCCTGCATCTCTGTGTATATCCATGAAGCTTTGTGGGTCTACCTCTTGCTGGGGCCCCCAAAAACTCCATGCCCGGTTCTTTCATCTTCAAGTCTCAGCTTCTCCTCTGGAACAACAGGATCCAAGTCCTGTTTCAGAATCCTCTTCTTTTCAATAAACTGTAAGTGACAATAGATTAACCCTTCTCACCCTCAGTCTTTGTAGTCTGCATGCACTTCATGGATTCTATGGGCTGAGCAATTCGATCCCCCAAAGCCTTACCCCAGAAGGTACTTCATCCTAGAACACCACAGACTTACAGATTTTCCTCCTAACAACTGTTTGTTTATAACTTTTTTTTATACCATCTCTTAAAAAGTTTACCTCTTTGTGAATGACTCGTTTCTTTTTTAGTGCAATGACTATTTTTCCCCCAAATGTGCTAAAGATATATACTACAAGAAGGAATATTTCCACATTATATTTTCAAAGATATACTCATCCATAGACTGACACAACAGTTGAGTGTCTGAGAATATTGTATAGAATATTATATAGAACAACGTTTAGATGAATTCAGAATTGTTCTTTGTGAACATATGCCAAGGGAAAGGGGGTGACTCATGAGTCTGTTCTGTGCAGGTACTGTTTCTGTTCTTTAAAGAACTCTCATGCACAAAATTCTGTTGTTCTAAAAGTGGTTTCTATGGTATAACATAATTTTTGCAGTGCAGTTTGACATTGAAAACTAGTGAATAAAATGGCGCAAAAGAAGAGTGTACCTTCCAAAGAATGGCTGCCTCAAACCCTTCCTCCACTACTTGCCATCCGTGTCCTAGTCTACTCTTCCTTTTGTGGTGAGGATATTAAATCTTCATTGCACTAGTTGTTGTTGTTGTTGTTGTTGTTGTTGTACGTGGGCCTTTCACTGTTGTGGCCTCTCCCGTTGTGGAGCACAGGCTCTGGAAGCACAGGCTCAGCGGCCATGGCTCACGGGCCCAGCCGCTCCGCGGCATGCGGGATCCCCCCGGACCGGGGCACGAACCCGTGTGCCCTGCATCGGCAGGCGGACTCTCGACCACTGTGCCACCAGGGAAGCCCCATTGCACTAATTTTTAAATAAACTATTTATTTTCCATTTTTATCATTATGTAAACTTGTTTTCATTGTGCAATTGATACATCTTTCTATCAAGTGAAAATTGTATGTCTTAGTTTGGGATGAAATAAATCATAATTTGTTCCATTGAAATTCATAACAATTAAAACAATTTAATGGCTTTATATTTAGCAGCAAAGTTTTCAGGAATGAATTGAAGCTATCAAGAAAGGTATAGATGCATTTATTTAGCTGTTTCACCACTGTTTCCCATGGGCTGCCACATTCCCATTCAGGAATATTAAGGAGACTGCCTCTCTATATTCTCCCCTCAATTGGATAGTAAATCCTAGATTCCCCATGTTTTCATTTCTTGAACCCCTCTTCCTATTATTCATATCTGTATTAGGATTTTTGCTCATAAGAGAAATCAAATCTCCGTGTTATGGCAAAACTGGGACTTTCTGGAATAATGCAAGGGGTTCAGAGAATTGAAGAGAGCCTGACAGATGGAATCAAAGCTGCAGGTGAGTCTGTTTTGGAATTACAGACCAGAGCTGCTGGGACCACGGCCACTGCTTGGTTGTGGCTGGTGCCATTGGGTCTAATTTTTGCACCATTAATCCTAATCATTCCTTACTCATTGTCTCATTTGGTCCAAATTAAAACTAGTAGGTAAGACAGTCCACTGATTGGGACCCTTGTGCCTGGGTCCCAGTCATCAGTGTGTGAAGTGTCTTCTCCCTTTGGATTCTGTAGTGGGAGGTTGGGTACCACCTCTTTTCACTATTTTACCCATGGGGGCTTCTCCTGAAAGAGAAGAGATTTTACTTCTTCAAATCTTCACTCTCAATTCTGGGTCTTTGTACACACACTACACTATCTACTTTAAGCATCTTCTTCCTTTGCCTAAAGTCTATTATTTTTCATTCTTAGTTGGCACTTCCTTCTGGAAGAATAAGGCCCCAGTCTTAGCATTTGTCACCAGGTAATTGTCTATTTGTATTTCTCACGTGACTGCAGGTTGCCCGGAAGTGTGGTTTGCATTTTTGCTTGTCCAGCATTGTATTCTCTGTGAACAGCAGTGTCTAACACATACTTCTGTTTATATTTGTTCCATAAATGAGTAAAACGTTTATTAAGACCTTGGAGAAATAAATTGGAATAGTAAAAACTTCCAGTTCTTTCTCTGGATTAAGTGTGATTACCTCAATTATGAAACTTGTAAGGAAAGGAAACCCTAACTGTGAATATCATCTCTAAATCTGCAACTGACTTTCCCCATGTCTTTCTTAAGCTCATACACTGATTTTCATTGTGAAATATCCCATTTTTCCAGTTTAATATCTTTTGGTCCAAAAGATCCCCAATGCAGAGCAAAAATATCTACTACTGTATTACTAGCATGAAGCCAAGTTCACAATTTAAATAATTATATGTATTCAACAGAGTTTCTCAAAGAACTTTCTCAGAAATTGCAATTTAAGAGATGAAAAATATTTTTATAAGCTGACACATTTAATTATCATTTTAGATAAATCTATTTTGGAGTCTGATCTTTTTGTATTTATTTCACCAGTATGATCCAGACTCAATGTGCATACTGGCAACATAGTCCAGGGATTATACTCCCACATTGAAACAATAATCATATTGCAACATCAGTGCTCTTCATAATGCATTTCTGTCAGCATTTATTTGTCACCAAGTATGCACCATCTACTAGAAATAGAAAAATCTCTGGGACATTAGGAATGCTAAGTAGCCTTGCTTGGGGATGAATAAAATAGGGTGTGGTCTGCCCTTCAATGGGGTGAATTTAGAGTGGGGTAATGTGACACTGGGTCATCTTTTGGGGCCTCAGTAAAAATGGTGCCAGTCACACCCCAGCTTGGGGCGTTGATGACCACTCTGGTGGGGAGATGGTGTGAGTAGGAAGCAGAGACAGCAGCGGGGATAAGGCATCTTGGCTTCAGATGCCTGCCCGTGATAGTCTGGAGCCCAAGGAGGAGGGGAGGGTCCAGCACCAGAGACGGATGGCTTTCATAGGAGAACATCGGGGCACAGCTTGAGACTTTGAGTAAGTGTAGTGTCTTATTCACATTTCCAGTGAGCGTGAGAAGACGGGCGAACTTATTTGTACCAAACTTGTTACTTCACAGTTGAAACACTAGGTTGTAAGGCTCTGCAAAACACAAGTTATTATTGTTGTTTTCTGAGGACATTTCCCCCTGAAGTTATATGCTTTCGATTATATGCCATAGATATTTTTTAATTCTGTGATTTTATTTATTTATTTATTTATTTATTTATTGAGTATAATTGCTTCACATTACTGTGTTAGTTTCTTTTGCACGACAAAGTGAATCAGCCATATGTATACGCATGTCCCCATATCCCCTCCCTCTTGCATCTCCCTCCCACCTTCCCTATCGCACCCCTCTAGGCCACTGCAAAGCACTGAGCCGATCTCCCTGTGCTATGCCGCTGCTTCCCACCAGCCAACTATTTTTTACATTCCGTACTGTACATATGTTGATGCTACTCTCACTTCGCCCCACCTTTGACCTCCCACCCCATGACCTCAAGTCCATTCTCTACGTCTGCCTCTTTATTCCTGCCCTGCCACTAGGTTCATCAGTACCATTTTTTTTTTTTTTTAGATTTCATATATATGCGTCAGCATGTGCTATTTGTTTTTCTCTTTCTGACTCTTCCATGTCCTGGCTATCGTAAATAGAGCTGCAATGAACATTTTGGTACATGACTCTTTTTGAATTATGGTTTTCTCAGGGTATATGCCCAGTAGTGGGATTGCTGGGTCATATGGTAGTTCTATTTTTAGTTTTTTAAGGAACCTCCATATTGTTTTCCATAGTGGTTGTATCAATTTACATTCCCACCAACAGTGCAAGAGGGTTCCCTTTTCACCACACCCTCTCCAGTATTTATTGTTTGTAGATTTCTTGCTGATGGCCATTCTGACCAGTGTGAGGTGATACCTCACTGTAGTTTTGATTTGCGTTTCTCTAATAATTAGTGATGTTGAACATCTTGTCATGTGCCTCTTGGCCATCTGTATGTCTTCCTACGTGAAATGTCTATTTAGGTCTTCCACCCATTTTTTAACTGGATTGTTTGTTTTTTTGATATTGAGCTCCATGAGTTGATTGTATATTTTGGAGATTAATCCTTTGTCTGTTGTTTCATTAGCAAATATTTTCTCCCATTCTGAGGGCTGTCTTTTTGTCTTGTTTATGGTTTCCTTTGCTGTGCAAAAGCTTTTAAGTTTCATTAGGTCCCATTTGTTTATTTTTGTTTTTATTTCCATTTTATTTCCATTTCTCTAGGAGGTGGGTCAAAAAGGATCTTGCTGTGATTTATGTCGTAGAGTGTTCTGCCTATGTTTTCCTCTAAGAGTTTTATATTGTCTGGCCTTACATTTAGGTCTTTAATCCATTTGGAGTTTATTTTTGTGTATGGTGTTAGGGAGTGTTCTAATTTCATTCTTTTACATGTAGCTGTTCAGTTTTCCCAGCAGCACTTATTGAAGAGGCTGCCTTTTCTCCATTGTATATTCTTGCCTCCTCTCTCATAAATTAGGTGCCCATATGTGCGTGGGTTTATCGCTGGGCATTCTATCCTGTACCATTGATCTATATTTCTGTGTTTGTGCCAGTACCATACTGTCATGATTACTGTAGCTTTGTGATATAGTTTGAAGTCGGGAAGCCTTATTCCTCCAACTCTGTTTTTCTTTCTCAAGATTGCTTTGGCTATTCAGGTTCTTTCGTGTTTCCATACGAATTGTAAAAGTTTTTGTTCTAATTCTGTGAAGAATCCCATTGGTAGTTTGATAGGGATTGCATTGAATCTGTAGATTGTTTTGGGTGGTATAGTCATTTTCACAATATTGATTCTTCCAATCCAAGAACATGGTACATTCCTCCAACCGTTTATGTCACCTTTGATTTCTTTCATCAGTGTTTTATAGTTTTCTGTGTACAAGTCTTTCACCTCCTTAGGCAGCTTTATTCCTAGGTATTTGGTGCTTGCTGGGGGTTTGTCATATATAGCCTTTATTATGTTGAGGTAGGTTCCCTCTATGCCCATTTTCTGGAGAGTTTTTATCATAAATTGGTGTTGAATTTTGTCAGAAGCTCTTTCTGCATCTATTGAGATGATCATATGGTTTTTATTACTTAATTTGTTAATGTGGTGTATCACATTGATTGATTTGCATATATTGAAGAATCCTTGCATCCCTGGGATAATTCCCGCTTGATCACGGTGTATGATCCTTTCAATGTGCTGTTGGATTCTGTTTGCTAGTATTTTGTTCAGGACTTTTGCATCTGTGTTCATTAGTGATATTGGTCTATAATTATCTTTTTTTGTGATATCTTTTTCTGGTTCTGGTATCAGGGTGATGGTGGCTTCATAGAAAGAATTTGGGAGTGTTTCTCCCTGTGCAATTTTTTGGAAGAGTTTGAGAAGGATTGGTGTTAGCTCTTCTCTAAACGTTTCATAGAATTTGCCTGTGAAGCCATCTGGCCCTGTACTTTTGTTTTGTTGGAAGATTTTTAATTACGGTTTCAATTTCATTACGTGTGATATGTCTGTTTATATTTTCTAATTCTTCCTGGTTCAGTCTTGGAAAATTGTACTTTTCCAAGAATTTGTCCGTTTCTTCATGGTTGTCCATTTTATTGGCATATAGTTGTTTGTAGTAGTCTCTTATAATCCTTTGTATTTCTGCAGTGTCAGTTGTGATTTCTGCTTTTTCATTTCTAATTTTATTGATTTGCGTTCTCTCCTTTTTTTCCTTGACGCATCTGGCTAAGGGTTTGTCAACTTTGTTTATCTTCTCAAAGAACCAGCTTTTAGTTTTATTGATCTTTGCTGTTGTTTCAAGAGGGAAGAGATATGGGAACATATGTATATGTATAACTGATTCACTTTGTTGTAAAGCAGAAACTAACACACCATTGTAAAGCAATCATACTCCAATAAAGATGTTTAAAAAAAAAATAGGTTTCTGTGCTCCACACTGGAGATTGATTCAGTAGGTCCAGACATACCAGGATGTAACCCAGGAATCTAATTCTTGAAAGCTCTCCACATGAGTTCAATGTGAAGGAGGTTTGGGGACCACTGAACAGTTACGGTTTCAATTTCATTACGTGTGATATGTCTGTTTATATTTTCTAATTCTTCCTGGTTCAGTCTTGGAAAATTGTACTTTTCCAAGAATTTGTCCGTTTCTTCATGGTTGTCCATTTTATTGGCATATAGTTGTTTGTAGTAGTCTCTTATAATCCTTTGTATTTCTGCAGTGTCAGTTGTGATTTCTGCTTTTTCATTTCTAATTTTATTGATTTGCGTTCTCTCCTTTTTTTCCTTGACGCATCTGGCTAAGGGTTTGTCAACTTTGTTTATCTTCTCAAAGAACCAGCTTTTAGTTTTATTGATCTTTGCTGTTGTTTCAAGAGGGAAGAGATATGGGAACATATGTATATGTATAACTGATTCACTTTGTTGTAAAGCAGAAACTAACACACCATTGTAAAGCAATCATACTCCAATAAAGATGTTTAAAAAAAAAATAGGTTTCTGTGCTCCACACTGGAGATTGATTCAGTAGGTCCAGACATACCAGGATGTAACCCAGGAATCTAATTCTTGAAAGCTCTCCACATGAGTTCAATGTGAAGGAGGTTTGGGGACCACTGAACAGTGTCCTGCCACTAAATCTAAAAATAATTTTAATTATCATCCTTACTTATCACAAAAGTCGGAGCATTTAGTACTAGGAAGGAATGGTAAAATAAAAAGAAAAAGTCACATGTATTAAGAAAAGCCTTTTTCCAGTGTAATTTCCTAGCACTAATAGTTATAGGATTTCAAAACAAATAGTCTCAAAGCCAATCTGTGACTAAATATGAGAGGGCAGCCCATGATGTCACTATATCTGAATGTGTCTGGAATTCTAATACATTTAAGTCTCTTCATTTGTTCTTATTTCATGTGATAAGCCTACATGTCGTTTGTGAGAACTCCTGAGGAATGGTTGAATCATTTGTGTTGCAGACATGTGGGTGCTCTCACTTCTCACAATATGTTAATGATTTTTAAAAAAACAATGTTCCTGAGAAGACAAATTTGCTTGGGATCCCAATATGTAAAGCTTGTGTTTTTGGTTGCAAACTCAATTAAGTGCATCATGTTGAAATCGTAAAATCATTTCAGGAGCTCTTTATCACTTTTTTGGAAAAAAAAAAAGATTCTGGCAGCAAATAAGGGAGTTTCCTTAAAGTTTCTGAATGCTTATATTATTCTCAGTGGGAATTTGCCAACAGGACACTTGGAACTTGTCTGTTTTTGGAAAGCTAGGGAATTCTTATCATTTTGTACATGGGAAAATATAACAACTTGTTATTTGGAGCATGCAAGGAAATGAATGGTGGTCTAGCTGGTTGGTGGTCAGGGACAGGTTGAATGATTCCCAAGTTAATTTTTCTTTCAGCCCCAAGATGTCTTACATGCACATTGCAGTGCAAATGCCTTCAAAACTCTCTTTGTAGGCGACAACAGTAGTGACTATGACTGCATTACTGCAAAGGCTGAAACCATTGCTCCAAGGTCATGATATTCTGGTCTATTAGTGGCAGCTCCATCTCATATCACTGTTCTTACCTTCTCCTCCATCATCATGTCCAACTCATTCTTCATGCAGATATTTTCTAGATTTCTCTTTTTCATTCCACAATCACAATCTAAATTCCATGTCATCTCTACTACTCTTACTTCTCTAAATGCCCTATCATTTTTTCCCATAATCTTTCCTTCTGTCAGTTCAGTTACACTGAGCAGTAAGAATTATCTTCCTCATGCATTCTTGATCTGTTACCCACCTATCTATCTATCTACCTACCTACCTATTTCACGATCCTTTAATATTTATCAGTAAATACAAACAACCTGTAAGTAAGCCTTATTTTTTTCTGTATCACAGTAAATTTATCCAACATGTATGTTCTGTGAGGCGCTTGATAGTAAAAAGAGAAAGATGACAGAAATGAGCCTTTAACAGGGCAAGGAATCACAGATTTGTAGATTAAATAGACATAGACAATTATACTTTTCTTCTTAGCACTTGTCAAAATGATAAATAATTGATTTAGTGTTCAATTTTATCTCCCTCACTGGGGAATGGACTATGGCTATCAGTTCAGTCTTATTCCCACCACCTAGCACGATGCCTGACACATAATAGGGGGAGAACACATATTTGTTGAATTAATTACTGAATCATACCTAGGACAATGTGGCACATTCAAGCTTCAGTGAAGACAGCTAGGGTCTATTTTCTTCTGCAGAGAGAGATCAGAGAATGTTCCACAAAAAGGACAGTGTCTGAACTGAGACTTACAGAAATCAGTAGGAGTTGAGGAAAACAGGTAAGTTGGCTAGTGCTGTGGCAAAGGATAAATATAGGAACTGTTAGGAGAGAGAACTGGAATGGACTTTTTTCTGTAGGTCAGCATTTCTGAAAGTGTGTTCTGAGGATGCTGGTCCTGCCTGTTGTTCAGAGAAGATCGTTTTTCCGTGGGCAGTAGTGAGCTGGTAAATGGTTAACAAGTGGCTTTCTTGGAAAAATTAAAAGTCTGATTCATAGCATTTGTTGGGAAGAGATGCAGTGTAGCGCCCCATTGTGTAGTATTTCTACCATATAGATAACAGACATCAATAACTTCAAGATCAGAACTGTATGGGAGGAAAAACACATTTCCCTCTACCTTATGAGCTTTACCACACAGATTAACAAGAGGGAACTACCCAGAAGTTTATTAACATGGATACCTCAGGAATACATGGGAGATACTCAGGGAAAAATGAGTCACTCCCCGAAATGGCTTAGCATTTAGGTTTAAATGCCATTTCAGTAGGGAAAGGGGAGCGGGGATGTAGGCCTCTTAGGGGAGAGGAAATGATTGTTAGGAAAGATGAATGGGCCCTTAGAAGAATGGGTGGGAGGTATGAGAGTTTGTGACAAAGTTAGACTCGGTGTGGTGTTGACCTCTGTTCTCTCCTGTGAGAAGAATCCTTCCTTCCTAGTTGATGAAGCTCCCGGGGAGGGTGGTCTGTGACAACTGAGTCCCTTTTGGAGGCCCTGTCTTTTGGCAAATAAGGGGAGTTCAGAGAAAGCCTCTCCCTGCATCTGCCGTTTTTCGAGAGCCTACAGCTCAAAATAATCAACACACCAAAGAGGCGTATTTTGAGGTGCATATTCTCCCACCCTTCATAAGATAATTAGAAAGTGATGAATTTTGAGTATTCATTACCTTAGTTTTTAATATAATTTATTTACTTGTAATTTTATGTGATTTAATTTTTATACTGGTTGTGTATAACAACTGACCTTCAAAATTCATGAAACTTTAACAGTAGGCTTTTTAAAAAAAATTGAAGTATGGTTGATTTACCGTGTTGTGTTAGTTTCAGGTGTATAGCAAAGTGATTCAGGTATATATATAATATATATATATACACACACACATATATACATATATATATTCTTTTTCGGATTATTTTCCACTATAGGTTATTACAAGATATTGAATTTAGTTCCCTGTGCTACACAGTAGGTCCTTGTTGATTATCTATTTTATATATAGTAGTGTGTATCTGTTAATCCCAAACTCCTAGTTTATCCTCCCCTCCTTCCCCTTTGGTCACCATAAGTTTGTTTTCTATGTTAACAGATGGCTTTTATAAGTTAATAGCTAGATCCAACATCCTGGTTAAGTATTCTTTTTTTTTTTTTTTTTTTTTTTTTGCGGTACGCGGGCCTCTCACTGCTGTGGCCCCTCCCGTTGCGGAGCACAGGCTCCGGACACGCAGGCTCAGTGGCCATGGCTCACGGGCCCAGCGCTCCGCGGTACGTGGGATCTTCCCGGACCGGGGCACGAACCCGCGTCCCCTGCATCGGCAGGCGGACTCTCAACCACTGCGCCACCAGGGAAGCCCAAGTATTCTTAATATACCATAGTTTCCTTTAGGAGATTCACCATGAATATTTGTTATAAAAAATATTTGAATTCTGAGAAACTTTGAATCTGAAACACATATCTATCTTAGTTTACCGATTGGACAATAAACTTAGTTTTAGAGTAATAGGTACTAACAAGTCTCAGAACAAGAATGACAGGGCGTCATATATCTCGGGAGCATGCTGACGCATTGTCCGATTTGCTTATCTCTGTTACTAGAAATAGTGATAGAATTTACTGTTTCCTATTTTCCTTTTCCCTTTTTTCCTAATTCCTTATAAATGTGATGTATCCTCATTGGAATGCCTACTCCAAATCATATTCTACCTTCTCAGATTTCTGCTTGAGCCACATTTCTTCCAAGAAGTTTTTCGGTTTGTTTCCGGATAACTGTCTGCTAGTTGTAGTTTTGCCCATTACCCTGATTTTTAATTTTGGTCTTTTCTGCTTCCCGCCTTTATAATTTCTACTTTTGTCCAACGGTTAATTATTTTTTTTCCTATTGTACCATTTCTGTTGGATAGATGTAGCTGTCAACGTAATGTATTTATAACATGGATTTGTGTTCATGGTTTTCTCACCTCTGGTAGTAGATCACGATCTCATAGAATGGACTCTGTACCTTCCATATTTGTATAATTCTAACAATGCTTGGTGCAGAATTCCATCAAGAGTGTTTGCCCATAATAATATTTCTAACCTCTGAAACAAGTGATTATAGAGAAGCGGTAACAGACACCTTCAGAATGCTCAAGTTTTGTTCCCAGCATACACAAGCTTGTTAACTAGAGCTGGAAGCCAATTGGTAGAACCTGGAAAACAATTCTGAATCTACATAATGGTTAGCTAGAGCAGAGGGCTGGCTGTCAGCCTCTTATTTGTCATCTGAACCTACCTCTGGAAGTGTGCCAGAAGAACAAACAAAAGAACCTTTACTTTCCCATTTACTTTTTAATCTCTTCCTCCTCCCCCATCCTCTCTTCTGCTCCCCATTCTCTTTTTTTCCCTTCCCCCTCTCCTTCCTACTTCTACTATTATTACTGCCACCCCCTTCTTTTTCTTCATTAATTTCAGGGTTACACTAAATAATTTTGCAATTCCAGTCATACTCTGGGAATTACAGAAATAGATCTGTCAAATTTAGAAATGTAAAGTGAATAGACTTAAAAAATAAAACTAAATTATTGTCATATTTTTTGCTTTGGCAACTGTTTTTTTTACCATCAGACTTTTTATTTCCCTAGAATTGTGAGAGGCATGGCAGGTAGCTCTATAGCTACCAGTCTTACCTAAACTCTTAGAAGAGCAGACAATCTTCTATAATGCTCTTGTGCTTAATAATGCTACTGAGAAATAATCCAGCCTGTTTACGTTAGTATACTTTCACGTTGAACATGTCCATATATGTAGAATACTGCCCCCCAACCGGAGAGGCCGCAGCAGAGGGAGGCCCGCATACCACAAAAAAAAAAAAAAATAAAAAAAAAATAAAACTAAATTATTGTCATATTTTTTGCTTTGGCCACTGTTTTTTTTACCATCAGACTTTTTATTTCCCTAGAATTGTGAGAGGCATGGCAGGTAGCTCTATAGCTACCAGTCTTACCTAAACTCTTAGAAGAGCAGACAATCTTCTATAATGCTCTTGTGCTTAATAATGCTACTGAGAAATAATCCAGCCTGTTTACGTTAGTATACTTTCACGTTGAACATGTCCATATATGTAGAATACACTTAAGAAGTTTTCCTTTTAATATTGCATTATAGGACTTCCCTGGTAGCTCAGTGGTTCAGAATCCGCCTGCCAATGCAGGGGACATGGGTTCGAGCCCTGATCCGGGAAGATCCCACATGCCACGGAGCAGCTAAGCCCGTGCACCACAACTACTGAGACTGTGCTCTAGAGCCCACGAGCCACAACTACTGAGTAGGCCTGTCAGAACTACTGAAGCCCACTTGCCTAGAGCCCGTGCTCTGCAACAAGAGAAGCCACCACAATGAGAAGCCCGTGCACCGCAACAAAGAGTAGGTCCCGCTTGCTGCAACTAGAGAAAGCCTGCGCAGAGCAACGAAGACCCAATGCAGCCAAAAATAATAAATAAATAAATAAATAAATAGATTTAAAAAATATATATTGCATTATAATATTAGAATATTTTACTACTGAGTAAATTTATGTATTATATTAGCTCTAGAGGAAATCCGAGAAACCGTGTTGTTTAACTGCATCTGCAATATTACAAGGAAGAAAAACTTAAAGGCACATAACAGGCTTGCTGAAGGTAAGAGGTAGAAAGCAGTTCTATTCTTTCCTTAGAGCCATGGCACTTTTTTTGTAATATAATTTAGTGTTTTTATGGAATATTCATTCCTTATTCCCTAAGAGAGTCCTATGATTCTTTCACTTGACTTTTGGAGCCCTATTCCTTTACTTCACACTCTTTCATTTTTAAGAAATTTTCTCCAAAGAGGAAGAAAACCTTCCTTGGTTCTGAATGGCTTCCTGGAAGATGAGAAGTTAAGTGGACCTCAGGGGTGACTGGGGAAGGACAGAAACCTGGCTTGTTCCACAGAAAGAGAAGACTCCTGAGGAACTAGCTTTAGAATGAGATGTCTTCTCATTGCTGGTCAGCTCAAGTGGACAATCAAGGTCTCTTGGGAAGTGAGCCAAGGCATTTTCACCTGGGAACAAACTTCAAGCAAGAATAGCTAAAGGACCATCTTAGCCACAAGAATTTTCAATAAAATACTCCAAGATTGTCTAACCTAGGCCATTATCATTTCAAACGAACTTCTCTAGATAATTATTATAAAATATTTTTCCAACTAACTGCATGATGGGACTTTCCCTGTGGTTAACCATAAACCAGTAAGAATTTGAGGATTTTTATCAAGTATGATGCTCTGGTTGTAAAAGTATTGGTCTGAAACCAGGCTTTCTGAAGCTATTCAGAAAGTGGGGCCGGCCTACAGTTTGAGAGATATGAAGCTACCTCATGTCGATGGTACTTTAGGCTCTCCATTTCTCCTAGTTCAGGCTGATTTGGTGACAGTAGCAGAGTTGCTTTCCTTAACGAATCTCAATGTAAAGGCCATGGCAGTTTACACAGAAGAAATACATAAAATAGAGTGTCTAGACGTGAAGACACCAAGGTTGGGAATTTGGAGAGGTGATAACACAAAAGAAATCTCCTAAGAAATCCCTCATTGAAGAATCAAAATGATCGAATAAAGCCTGTGAGGGAGACCTAGGAATACCATTCAGACAGAGTAAAACTAGGGGGGTGAAGTTGCTTGGAATCAAGCCATTAGGGAACAGTTTACTTGAGATTCAAGAGATACCTTATAAATAAGGAGGGAGAAGAGGCAGGTGAAAATGGGGTTGTTAGGACAGGTGAAGGGATTAGTTTTGAAAATGGGAGCAGGGTATTTCTTTCTTTGTGACAAAATTGAAGAAGTGTATAGGAGGAAATAAGGTAAACTTTTCAGATTAGAAAAGAGAGGAAGTCAATCAAGCTTATTAATGACTTAAACCTTTTCAGTGAAATAGCCTCTGGGTTTGGGTGTAGAAGACATACTAGGAATTTGAGGAATGTGAAAATTATTTAAAATAGACTCTAGGGGAAATAATGAAGAAAATATTGCTAACTAATTTAAGCCTGGTTGAATTTAGTTAGCATGATTTTAAATGCGTACAATCAACCGTCATGGGTATGAGAACATGGAAACCATAGGATTAACCCAAGACGGGATTATCATTGCTGGTATAACAAAATGCCAGGTGAACAAAAGATTCTACGTTGATCTTTGGACATCTCTGAAACGACTTACCATGAAGGCTAGGCTGGGACAATAAAAAATGGGGCAGAGATACAAAAGGACTGTGGAAGGAAAATAAAAATGGAGTTGGTGTTGCTAAAAGAATCTCTAAAATGGAGCCAGGAGGCCATTAATAATGTGTGACTTACGTATGTCTCAGCCTGGATGGATCTGACCTTTTGACCACTTACGGTCCTGATGATGTCATCCAAAACATCTGCCAGAAACTCAAGATACTTATTGGACCCTTACTCTAAAATACCTTGGAACAGCCTATATACTTATCAGACCGCTACCCTAAAATAACTTGTGATTCTTAAGGACAAATATTTCCTGACTCACATCGGAGACAAACACAATTCTCACCGGGCAACTTTTAACGCCGCGTGGCTTTTTGTCTTTATAAGCCCCTGATTATTTCTCTTCCCCGCAACACTCTTTCAGGGTTACCTGAATCTGTGCCTTCTGAATTGCAATTATTTATATACCAAATAAAGTCTTTTCTTATTTGCCGCCTCCTGCGTTATTTTTTTGGTCAACAGGACATAGGAAGAGCTTAGAGGGAGTTCTCTGAGATATAGTACCTTCTTTCTATGGGGTAAAATGTTCTGGTTTATCTTGTTATGCTGTCATTTAATGTATGTGCAAACCATACAATCTTATTTCTTTAACTAAAAATTTAATATTCTTTAAAATATTCTTTTGCCATACAGAAATGTTCAGTCTTGCTCAAAAGCTTCAAGAAAGGTAGCCAATTACAGTAAATAGCATCCCTCTCTCCAATATTCTTTATTGTAAATGTAAATTGTAAAGGTCCTTTCTTTAAAGGCTAAGCACAATTTTTCCTTTCATGTCTGCAATGGAGAGACCTACCAGTTGTTCAATCACTATTCAGGCTTCTCTTCACCAAGATTATGTGGCTATAGTCATGTCACGTTTTGAATATTCTCCTAACAATCTGTTAGATTGAACCATATGGGACTGTCATTTTTGTAGGTCATAACTTGTTATGTATTCAAAGTTTCAATGGTTCAACCTACTATTTCAAATTTCTTTTCTCTAACTTTGAAAATATTAGAATTAGACGTAGAGTCTGGTTGTTAGTGAGTAAAGAATTACAGTTTGCTTATGCCATAAACTATTTTAAATATTAAACTTCCAATAATAGTACAATAATAGCACCACTGACTTTCAAAGGAAGTAGCACCAGTAGTTTCTAAAAACAATAAAAACATGGTTCATCTTCAGAGCCTTTCAGTCACACTTACTCAAAGCCTATTCCCTGCCTTTTGTTTCTATTGTTTTTTGGGGTTTTTTTTCTCCTTGGTTCTCTTACACAACTCCTATTCCATTTTATTTCTTCCCCATCAACTTCAATTTTAAAGCACCAAATCAGCTCACAAACTTAATGAAAATGTGTCAGTATTTCATTATTCAAATAGATAAAAATTTGTATAGCCTCAGAGGCAGACCCTAATCTCTTGTTTGCTTCCTCTAACATTGACATGATGAGGACTCTCTGTTGTCCAGGGTTGTGAATTGACAAGATGCTTAAATGAACAGTTTGGCTCCCTGGGCAATAATGGAACAAAAGGACCACAGCTTGCACAGTTCTGTAAATCAATATCCAGTGTGGCATGGCTGGGTTCTCTGTTCGGAGTATCACAAGGCTGAAATCAAGGTGTAGACTGAGTTGAGTTGTTGTCCGGATTTTTCTGGGGGAAAAATCCACCTCCTAACTTCATTCTTATTGTTGGCAGAGTTCAGTTCCCGTGATTGTAGGACCGAGGTCCCTGATTACATACGGCTTTGATTGCCCTATTACTGTGTAAATTTGTAGTTTAAGTGCAGCTATTCCAATGTAACGATACTGAAGGATATAAGAAAGAATCATCTAAACTGGTATTTTCTAAAAAAAAATGGTATACAGTCTGTAGTTTGTGCATAACCCTTTGGATGACTAAATTCAAGTCCTTTGAAAAATAATGACCATCTTTTCCTTTTTGTTATATAATGTGTTTTTCTAATGTCTGTCACAGTAAGTTCTGTATGCATCATAGGAGAAATATCCATCTTTTTATACACACCGTTTCATCTATTTTGACTTTTTATTTATGACTCATACTTTCAGTCATTATTTATGCCATCCATGTCAGAGAGCACTTGCATTTCTTTTTGATTATTTTCTATCTGGTGTTGGCTTATGAATATGCAATTGTATGTCGCCATTTCTGTTGTTTTCCTTAACCTGTTTTATCAGAACAAATTATTTTCATTGAGTAAAAATGCCAGGTTGAGTCAAGCTGGATTTTACTGATAACCTTGTGAGTGCTTATCTAACATATACTATCACTTTCTACAGCAAAGATGTTAGTTGAAAGCATCAATTATAAAATTAGTAGGGTCTAACAATTTAACAATATTTTATATTATTTGCTTTTGCATGGATTGATAACACAAGAAATGATGTTAACATTTTGCTTTCATTTTAGAAAAGGGATGAATTTCTAATTTTTAACTTAGAACGTACCATCATTAGATACCTTTAAGAGATTAATTTGTATAACTGATATTTGTCACTTTGATTTGCCATGTATATAATCCAATCATCTAGATATTGTGCAAACATCTCTGAAACTTGGCAATAGAGCATGATTTTCCATATCCGGTATATCAGCCAAGTCCCCGAATTCACATTGTTTAGAGATATCTGTCCTCTGAGACAACTCTGACTAAAATGAAACGCTTTCTGGTGAACAAACTTCCAGGCTTCAGGAATCTGTGCACTCTGTTCAGTTCATCCCAAACAGTAATTCAAAGGACTTGGCGTTAGGGAAATGATTATAAAACATCAAAATCATACATTAAAAAAAATTTTTTAAGCGGCCACAAAAATGGCAGTATCTGTGCAAGGGAACAGATACTGGTTTATTCCAGTAACCAAACAGATAAATTTGGTTTATTCCACCTGCCAAATATATGTGTTTACCTCTTGGAAAAGAGAAAAATGTATAGGTTAAATAAATTTTAAAATATTTTTATCTTGTAATGTCATTGACCCAGCATTGGGGAGGGTTTTTCCGTCCAGGTGAAAGATGTTCTTGAGTGGTCGCTCTCTGTTTCATTGCTAGGCAACAGATCTCCCACTGGCTTTTCCTGCATTTTTATTCTTCTGCGTCACTACCTGGATGTTTATCCCAGTCTCAGTCTCAGAGATGGGGGATGTGTGTGAGGAGGTAGGTAGAAGTTCCAGAAGCAATCTTGTTTTGCAGAATGTATGCAATTATCAAGTGCGTTAGGCTACATATCTCTGAAATGTGTGGCAAGTTACAATTTCTCAAGAATCAAATAGATTTTATTCCACTGATTGTCTTAGGAAACAGTCATATCTTGATTGCTCAAGTTTTACATCATCATTCCCTGGAAAATTGTGCTTTCATTTTGTGGTTGAAAAACGAGAAATACGCCACTTCACTTAATTAAGTCAGATAATAACTGGAGAAGTGGAGATGACTCTCTGCCCAGCAGGGAATGGGGTAACCAGAAGTTGAGCAGAGGGAGAGCTAAAATGACTTTCCAGCTTTTCTGAGTTAGGTTTCTATGGTCTTTTTATTACTTTGTCTGAAATGCAAATTCCCAGAATGCCAGACACACCCGTATTCCAACACAAGCACAAAAACAAAATTGAAAGCCAACCACAGTTGAGTTTATTGCCTGTCACTTTGATTGGTCTTGTTCCCTCCCCCCTGCTTCTCACCCCAACTAACTTGGGTAATCAAAAGCTGTCTCTGTTTAATGGGGGAAACACATATATTAAGAGGGTTAATGTGTGGGGCTTTCCTGTGTAGATAGATACTCAACTGATCAGAGCCCCCTCTTCTTGCTGACTCTGAACACTGCCAGGTAGTACTGATATGGTTTTTTTGGGGGGGCACAGCTGACCTCTACTGGGGAAGGTTAATAGAGACGAACCCTTACATCCAACCCTTGTCGCTGTTGGGCTTGTTTTCTCTTCTCACACAAGATTAAGGGGTAGGCTTACTTGAGATTCTACGTTCTGGCAAACCTTGTTGCTGAACTTGGCAGGAGCATTAAAATATCTTTATTAGAAGCCGTGAATCAAGTTCCATGGCAGAATTCATAACCTTCCAAATCTGGCTGCCTTCTTTTGTCAAACTTCGTAGAAAGGTGTGGCTTAAAATAAAGTTTATTTTCAGGTGCAGACATCCAGTGATAGTGGTAAATCTTGTTCTATAGCAAATGTGGGAAGTCATCATTTAAATGAAAACACATCAACCTGTGATTTAAAAATCTGTCTATGGAGGTTCTGAATGTAAGCCAGAGAATTTTGCCTAGGAAAAGAGTTGGGTTGTAAAGGAACTCTGATAGATTTTGAAAAGCACCAATATTTTCTTTGAGCCTGATGAAAATCCATTGGCTTTGGTTCTTTAAAGATGCATGTTGGAATAGTTATAATGGGAAATTCTGTTAGTTCTTTCTTAGAGCAAAGGTTTGAAATTGCTTTCTCAAAATTGCCTCCAAGTTCTAGAAATCTAGCCTGAGGGAGCCTAAAATCTCAGAGATCTGCAAGACTTAACCTGCCACTCAGGCGTGGGTCCAGCCGTCAAGGGGAGCTATAGACAATGAGGGAATTTTTAAAATATTGGCAAGAGAGTTTAGCGTGTGACTAGGCTCTCCTAAACCCGAGTCTTGTGTTTATAGCATGAACTGCAGCCACAAGGCTTCTCACAAGTAAAAGGTGACATAAAACAGACAAATTTGCAGAATGGGTCACAGAGAATCCCAAATGCTTCTTTGATCTTAGAAATGGTGGTGGGAGTAGTGGGGAGAAGAAACTAGTCTCTTGACCGAGGTGAGAGGTGGGAAAAGATAGCCTGTCAGTCCACAGAGATCAAGAGAAGCATCTTCAAGTTTGGTTTTGGTATGCACTATTATTCTGTATGAGTGACAGGGGTTAGACTAGAATAATCATCCTGGGTCAACTCTGAGAATCATAGAATTGTCCAGATAAATAGGGTTGAATGGCATTTTTAGGAGACTGTTAGGTACCAGATCATTGTCTATGTATGCTACAGTTGTGGACGTGAATGCTTTACAGACCCGTTGCTTCGTACAAAGTAAAACTATTCTTTTTTTTTTTTTTTTTTTTTTTTTTTTT
>NC_041222.1:101628964-101636083 GCF_002837175.3 Physeter macrocephalus | reverse complement strand
GGCTCAGCGGCCATGGCTCACGGGCCCAGCCGCTCCGCGGCATGTGGGATCTTCCCGGACCGGGGCGCGAACCCGGTTCCCCTGCATCGGCAGGCGGATTCTCAACCACTGCGCCACCAGGGAAGCCCCAAAGTAAAACTATTCTGTTTATGAAAGTATTGTTGGTGAGTGGGAGGCATTAGCTTTATATAAAAAAAATGGTGCGTTTTTAAGATTGGATGTGATTCTCTCATAGAGAATAATTCTATGTTAGCACAGAGAAGGAAGGGCATTGGCTATTTCAGCTCCTATGACTGATTCTTTGATACCTTGATAACTGAGCCGTGGATTTAGTGGGCTAAACGATTCATGTATATTATGTTCCTTTAAGTCTCAGAGGACCCAGGAACGCATTTTTTTTTCAGTTGTGTAATAGCAGCTGTCTGAAAACACTGAAATAGGTTGATTCCTGTTACCTCCAGTGTCTGTCTGTTGCTTTTAATTGTTCAGAGCACTACGCCAGGTTGTGACCCTGTTACTTTGAGACACGTAGATTAGGAAATGGAACACCTTAGCTAACTATGAGTGTATTTAACATGCCACCTGGCACATCTCACAGCCACAGTGTGCTGTAAACACACCTTATTTATTAAGTCTTATAGTACAAACTTGACCGAATGGCCGAGGAAACAACACGCCATTGTTTCTCCCTCAGTTGGCATCCATTAAGAACATTTGGCTTGGAAGCTTGTCCTTCCCTTTCTATATATCTAAACCCTCTGTCAAAAATTAAATGGAGTTTGAGCAAACTCTCGAAGATCTAGGAGGTGTTTGCTGAAACTCTGTGTTTTTTTGGTTTTCTTTAGGTAATTGCTATGCCCTTCCTCTCTGGTACAGACTGTCTGTCACAGAAATTCCCAGAAATTAAACTTCTTTCCATGAGGTGGGGAGATGAGGAAAGAACTCCCCTGTTTTCGTTTCCTCCATAGAATAATGCATATTTGCTTTATAACATGCGAGGCTGACAGGTTTGGACTCTGCTTACAGATGTCCAGATGGTTTAATAAAAAAAGAATAATAATACATGACATATTTTCTTTTTCTGATCCAGAAAGAAACTGCTTCGTGTCAAGTCAACTTGTAAGTTATAAGTTGAAGGAAACTGTTGTGTAAATAAAGAAGACTGATAGGAGAAAACAGGGCAGGTGAAGGCACTCTGCCCAGAAAAAAAAAGGCATATAATAAAAATGACCTTTTTTTAAACAAAGACTGAAATGTTTATATGATTTAGCACAGTCTGAATTATATGTAGCTCTAGCCTCTGAGGTCATCTCAAATCCAGTATATTTGCAAACAGCTAGTGTCCTAGAGTCTTTGCTATACACTTCAATAAAAGTATGTTTAAAGTTAAAACTGAAAAAAAAAAAAAAAAAAGAGGAAAGAAACAGTATGAATAAGCAAGTTAAGACTATGACGGCTTACCTAAGGCAGACATTCATCAATCCAGATACATACTATGTGGAATAAATTTATAAACGTAAAACTTCTAACTCCTAAAAATTAAAACTTTCCTTTTCAATATAAAGTTTAGTATTTTTAAAGCCTCTTGACTTTATCTTTTAGCAAAAGCATGTATATGAATTTCATAGACTTGCTCTTCTGTTTTACAATATCCACTTTAAACAAGGAAGACTGAAAAAGCCCTTAGTTAAAGATCTTGCAATTCCATCTTGGCTATATCAACAATTTAAAATAAAAAACTAGTGTTTCCAGGGAAAAAATGGAATGGAAAATGTTAGATATATGTATTTTAAATGGAGAACTAAAAAGTTCAGTATCATACACTATACATAGTATGCGAAGCCATATTTAACACTGAAATATTGAAAGGAAATCCATTTAACCTTTAAAACAAATGCTTCTTTTCTTTTATAATCATCTTGTGCATGCAGTAATTTAAACATACTCATTTTATTATTGCTGAACATTCTTAATTCTTGACAATTTAATATATGGAGATTTCTTTCACATTTTTATTGAATATATATTACACATATATAATACATATATACATGTAATATATGAATATATATTCACATAATCTTCAAACACCCATATTTTGTAAATATTCTGAATATTCTGAGAATTCAATAGAAAAATTCATGAATGAGTTTTCCAACAGTTTATATATATTTAGATTCAGGAACAGCCAGGCTATTCACAAATAATTTCAGCTTTGAGTAAATGTGCTAGGATGACCACAGTCATTCTACCGAAATTTCCTAATCATTTTTTGGGAGGGGCAGGGTAGGGTAGGAGTAAAGGTCTATGCAGGCTGCAATGGGGCCCTGACAGTCCCTGACCTGGCCAGCTGGTGTTCTGAGCTCAGTATTGGACCTGTCGGGATAAATGCTAATAAAGATAAAAATAAATGATACAAATTAAAAAATAAGAATAAAATAAAATTACTTGAGCACTCATGAAACTTACACATGCATATAGGTAATATACTACATATACTATGTTATATATATATATGATATTTGGCATATATATAATTTCTCTTTAAAATTCACAGGAATCCTGTGAGATAGTTATTATTAATTTGATTAACCCAATTTTCTATATTAAAAAAAATTAAGGTAGAAAGAAATTAGTTACTTATAGTAAATGGAAATTCTCCCATTCATTACTACTGAGACCTGGCTTCCTGGCCTGGATTTTGCTAAGGTCCTCTTGCTTATCTGTATAGGAAGAAATGTACTAAAACGTATTTGGCAGACTCAGGCCATATTGGGCAAGTGATGGGCTTGAAGTTAGACCCCAAGGCAGCAGCTCAGACAGTTCTTTCTTTAGATAGTAATTGTGCAGGGAAAAGCAAGGAGGTGATTTTAAAAACCAAAATTAGCTGTGTCATGAAGGAACAGAGCTCACACGCAGAGGAGAGGAAAGTAACCTTAATTGCTGTGACCTTCTGCTGTTACTCAGAGGCCTTTGGACTCTGTCTCTCAGGTGGCTACCTTATGAATTGGCCAATATATAACCTAGTGGAATGAACCTTAGACATCCATGTGGGAGGCTGAGGTTCGAGACTTAGCTCTACCAGTGAGTCAAGTAGCTTGAAGTATGTCATGGGAACAGTGGGTAATCTATTAATGGGACAAACAAAAACAACATGCTCAAATGCTTTCAAAGAAAGACATTTTAAACACAAGATATTATCATTATTGTTTTTAGAATAAGAAAATAAAACCCATTGCTATAGTCCTAAAATATTTCCTCTGGAGCTTAATTTTCCCAGTGTTTAATGAATGTTTTGGTCCATTTCCTTGCAAATGTGTGAGAAAGCCAGAGGAGAAGTACAAGAAGGTAGGTACCTGGGTTATCCAAGAACAGCACGGTAGGAGGATACAGGAGCATTTAGATATTCAAAACCTAAAGGTTGCCGTTGAGCTACATTTGTTATTTATCTGTTTTTTAGGGTTTAGAAGTTGTCTACCGATGTTTGGCTAGCTAGAAAGGTAAGAATAATAAATTATTTTTTTAAATTTAAATATATTCAGTATTTTTTCCGTATAAAATCTCATGACTTCTGTAGTTGTATTTTGTTTTTGTATGTTTTTTCCTCTTGGAAATATGACAGTATACTGAAGGTTGGAAGTCATACTGAGGAATTACTTCTCTAAGATTTTAGCAAATGTCATATTTTAAGGCTATCATTTACACAATCAAAGCTTCTATCTTTGAGGTAGACATTTTCAGAGGGAAATAAAAAATAAGTTCCTGAGTTTGCCTTATACCATTATTTCAAGTTCTTTCTGATAAGTACTTCATGTATTTTCTAGAAGTTGGATTCAGATTCTTTGGCTATAAGAATAAAGTATAATGATCAACTGATCACAGGGGCCATCTTGAGACTGGTGTACTAATGAACTTTCTAAATATTAATTTTTCAGCATCATTCTTAGAAATTTTTTTTAGAGATTTATGAACCAATTTAAATGGATCTTTCTGCTGAGTCTAGGATTCTCTGCTACCCTCTATCTGATTTAGTAACTTCAAGGTTCCCTTCTGGATTGCATTACTAATTTCTAGGGTGGGAGTGGGTGGGTGGGTGGATTGGGGAGAAATGAGGGAAAATTATGACTCTGTGGATCCTGTGGCTTGATAAACTTTGGTATTCTACCAGGCTTCTACCAGAACCCCTATGGAGGAGAACAGCCTGCTGGCAAACCAGCTGATGTGAAACCTAGAAGCCTAAACAGTGTAATTTTAAATATTTCCTGATTAAACAAAATAAAAGGTCAGAATCTCAAAAACAGGACGAAATGATGTTAATCTACTGGTAAATTGGTACCATGGTTCAAATGAGGCTTGAATGGTATACCTTTCTTCCCGAAAGCAAACCATAAACCAGATGTATAGGAGAGGAGTTTTCATTTCCAAAAATTGTACGTGGCATTAGTTTTTCTTAATATTCTAATTTTACACACCATAGAGTTTTGTTACTATTATCATTTTTCTGTATAAAATATTAACTCAATACCAAGTGGTCAGGTTGTAGTTTTATACCTTAATACAATCTCTCTCTCTCTCGGTTAGAAAGAAATTAAAACATTTTTTAAGGTCTTTTATCTGTAGGGAAAAAATTGTTTTTCCCAAACTGATTTTATAGACATTCTTCTTTCAAGCTACTCCATAAATATTTGGGAACCTCCCTTAAATCAAATGACCTTTTATTTGATATGTTACAAAAAAGGCAGTTAAAGATGCCATGGACAGATAACAGAATGGAAGGAAAAAGAAGGACCCCATTTCTTTTGGAAAAGCAAAGTTTATTAAATGAAAGCTGAACCAGCTTTTAACTATGTCTGGTTGCAATTCTAGTAGTTAATCATTGCTTTTTGTCCAGTGAGACAAGTAGAAGTTTTTCGCAAAGCTGGTTCCTTTCCAGTTTGGATGGAAAGTGCAGCAGAGAAATCATGTAAATATCTTGTAAGGACAGATTGCCAAGAAAATCATTGACTGGCAGGATCAGGTGAAGTGAGGGGGTGGGGAAAGGGAGTAGGAAGGCAAAGCCTAAGGTTTAAAACGTGGCATTGATTCAGTTTGTTTGTAGCAGGTTTTTGGCTTGAACCCTCTTCTAGTTCAAGGACATGTTCTTGGGACTTTGACAATTGTTGGTGTCAGGGTTCATACTCAAATGTAGACATACATAGTCCAAATATTAAGATATCATTTATCAATGTTCTCTACATAGACTGGCTCTGGAGAAAATTACAGAAAGTGAGGTTAAGTTTTTGAATACTCTTTGTCACTTTACTACTCTTTCCTCACCCCTACCTTATGATCTGGTCTCCCCTGAGACCTGCCTTCCCCTGTAGGCTTGCGGGAGCCAAACTCTCTTCCACCCCATCCCTCCACCTAATGACGTTTGTATTCCATTCCCTGAGGGTTATTTCTCTGCTGGAGCTAATCTGATAAGGTAGTGCCTGCTGAGTTGTTAAGTAATAAATAATTGCCCCTATTTTGCCCATCTAAGATTATAATTTTGAATAGTAAGATCTTTCAAAGCTTTATCTTTGAAAGCTTGACTAATGTTGGGTATTTTGTAGAATAGAGAAGCTGGTTAGTAGAGAGAACATATTAGATTAAGCACCCTCCCAATGGCGCACGCCCCTTTCTGGGCATATTTTTCAAACAAGACTTTCAAAGTTGGCCTCCAACATTTATTAAAAAGCACTTGAATTGATGACCGCATATATCTACTATCAAAGGAGTGCTTGGTCCTGATAAACTTAGTTTCTTTCCATCTAATATTCTTGAATTCATGAAATGCTTCAGTGAGTGAAAATAAACAGTAGTGATTAATTTAACCTTTGCTATATTCTAGTATTTGCTCTCTGGATAAGTCCACCTTCCCAGATGATTTATGTATTAGTTGGGATGTTTTTGGTTGTAAGTAACAGACCTCCAACACAAATTAGCATAAAAAACAAACCAGATTTACGGGCTCCCATGTTTGAAAAGTCCAGGCGTGTTTCGATTAAGGCGGTCTCCCAGTTTTCTGTGATTCCCTTGGCTGTGCCCTCCTCTGCGTGCTGGCTTCACCCCATTCTCACTGTGGTTCCCATCACATTCTCAGAATGGCTGCCAGTAGCAACCAGGGCAACATGTTACTTGATTCACATCCAAGGGGAGAGAGATGGTCACTTCCTATAACCATTTAATAAAAGTCTTGAGATTTACTCTGATTGGGCCAATCACTGTGGCCAGGAAGAAACCATATGAGGAGTGATCTGGGTTTGGGTGAAAGCCTCTATTGAACCAACCTTTGTTTTAAATGGGGAAAAAATAATATAGCTTGGAGCTGGGATGGAGTCAGTCCATCCAAAGCTCATGGCATATGGCATACTGAGTGAGGGACATTTCCAAAGAGAATCTGAGGGCAATTTGCCAAAGTGGAATAAATTCTAAGTATGTAACCAAATATTATTCACCAAGTTCCTTTAATGTGGAGTGCATTCTTTCAACTTTTTGACAAATGCACAGGAAAACAGAGGTATAGAGTTAATTGCTTGTCAAACAGGAAAATTGTGTGTGACTCATATCTGGTTCAGCAAAGAAAGCTCCTTTTTGTTTTTTAACATCTTTATTGGAGTATAATTGCTTTACAATGGTGTGTTAGTTTCTGCTTTATAACAAAGTGAATCAGCTATATGTATACATATATCCCCATATCTCCTCCCTCTTGGTCTCCCTTCCTCCCACCCTCCCTATCCCACCCCTCTAGGTGGACACGAAGCACTGAGCTGATCTCCCTGTGCTATGCGGCTGCTTCCCACTAGCTATCTGTAGTATATATATGTCAGTGCTACTCTCTCACTTCATCCTAGCTTACCCTTCCCCCTCCCCGTGTCGTCAAGTCCATTCTCTATGTCTGCATCTTTATTCCTGTCCTGCCCCTAGGTTTTTCAGAACCTTTTTTTTTTTAGATTCCATATGTATGTGTTAACATACAGTATTTGTTTTTCTCTTTCTGACTCTGTATGACAGACTCTAGGTCAATCCACCTCACTACAAATAACTCAATTGCGTTTCTTTTTATGGCTGAGTAATATTCCATTGTATATATGTGCC
>NC_041222.1:101610641-101628747 GCF_002837175.3 Physeter macrocephalus | reverse complement strand
GTATGGTAGTTCTATTTTTATTTTTTAAGGAACCTCCATACTGTTCTCCATGGTGGCTGTATCAATTTACATTCCCACCTACAGTGCAAGAGGATTCCCTTTTCTCCACAACCTCTCCAGCATTTATTGTTTGTAGATTTTCTGATGATGGCCATTCTGACCGGTGTGAGATGATACCTCATTGTAGTTTTGATTTGCATTTCTCTAATGATTAATGATGTTGAGCATCCTTTCATGTGTTTGTTGGCCATCTGTATATCTTCTTTGGAGAAATTTCTGTTTAGGTCTTCTGCCCATTTTTGGACTGGGTTGTTTGTGTTTTGATATTGAGCTGCATGAGCTGCCTGTATTTTTTGGAGTTGCTTTGTTTGTCAGTTGCTTCGTTTGCAAATATTTTCTCCCACTCTGAGGGTTGTCTTTTAGTCTTGTTTATGGTTTCCTTTGTTGTGCAAAAGCTTTTAAGTTTCATTAGGTCCCATTTGTTTATTTTTGTTTTAGCTGTCCAGTTTTCCCAGCACCACTTATTGAAGAGGCTGTCTTTTCTCCATTGTATATTCTTGCCTCTTTTATCAAAGATAAGGTGACCATATGTGTGTGGGTTTATCTCTTGGATTTCTATCCTGTCCCATTGATCTATATTTCTATTTTTGTGCCAGTACCATACTGTCTTGATTACTAGCTTGATTACTAGTAGCTTCGTAGTATAGTCTGAAGTCAGGGAGCCTGATTCCTCCAGCTTCGTTTTTATTTCTCAAGATTGAAGAAAGCTCCATTCTACTCTAGTAACCAAATCTTTACTCTTTCTTAGAACTGGATATACGTACTTAATCATGTGAGGGATTCCAAGGAGCACGTGGTTAAATGACACTTCTAGCCCCCAGCTGTGTGGGGCTAGAAGTTCTGAGATGCTGCATATGATTAATTTAAGAGGAAAAGATGGTAGCCAGCCAAAGTTATGAATTCCACATAACTGGTGTAAGATTTACGTGCCCATCCTGAGACTGAATGCAGGGCATGTATGTGTCTCCTATTTATAAAAAGGTAATTCTGAGGAAAGAACCCATTCAGTGCTTAAAGAGTTGCCTAGGAATCGATTTCCTTTATTCTCATTTCTCTTCTTGATTCTATTGCTACTATGTCTTCTAAAAATCAGTCGTTAGAAATTTTAATTTGATGTCCTTACGATAGCTCTTACTTTATTACAGTGAAGAGAAAAGGAAGAAGAAAACCTGTCTTCAACTTTCAGATCATCATGTTCAAATATTTAAGACAATCCAGGTAGCAGAAAGCAGCAAATAATTATTTTTCTCCTTGGTATTGACAGGTAGGCCTAGAGCAGCCATGCTCCAGTCCCCAACTTTATGTCTACCAGAGTCTCTACATCTAAAAGTACCTCTTTATCTTCCTCTAGTGCCTAGAATTCTTATCTGTAGGATCATTCCTTGTTTGCTTTTAGACCTTATCCCAGCAAGTTACTTTTTAGAATTCTTAATACAGACTACAGAGTAAAACATGCTGTTCATGTGCAACTTAAATCACGTGCCAAGCTTAGAATGTAATATGGTTGGCCCTTGCCTATCTGGCCCTGGCTGTGTGTCTTTTTTCATTGGACAGGACATACCTGAACCAGATCAACTGGAATCCTTACAACAGTTTTAGAAATAGAAATGAAGTTAATATCTTTCAGGATGCCAGACATGTAGGTATAAAGGTAGAAGCATGGGAGCTATTAGTGGCCATATTTTCTACTCTGTGGACAGGACAAGCCAGGATGCAATTACTACTGTGGTATTTGAGTCAAACAAAATCATGAAGGATATGCAGACTCCAACAGATACACCTAAATCTAAAAGGAAACAAACAAACAAATACAAAATCCGATTAAGTGGTGGAAAAAATGTAGCTAAAGCCTCAGGTGGCAAAATTCCATTTATCCAAATCAGATGGAAATACAAGCTAAAGGAATGTCTGAAGCCTGCTTTCAGAGGCAGGAATGGTATCAATCTGTATGTCTGCTGCCCCAGACCTTTCATCCTGACCCCAAATCACACAGGTCAGTAGCAACCTTGACACAGTGAGATGACAATACCAGTTCTTCTCTGAATAACAAAACAATCTCCTTGAAGAGGCTTAAAGTTAAATATAGACATGGTTAAGTACATACTTTGGTATTAAGGTAGGAAAAATATGCTCATATTTGGTAATAAATTATTTATAGTTTTAATATGTGTAAATTATTTATTGATGCTATGATGGTTGATTTCATATGTCACCTTGAGACTTGGCTCTGGTGCCCAGCTGTCTGGTCAAACACCAGTCTAGATGTTGCTGTGAAGGCATTTCTTAGATGTGATTAACATTTAAATCAGTAGACTTTGAACAAAGCAGAGGACCCTCCATAGAGTGGATGGGCCTCAGTTGAAGGCCTTAGGAGAAAAGACTGAGGTCCTCCAAAGAGGGTGGAATTCTGCCAACTGCCCCACCCTCAACGTGCTCCCTGCCAGATTGCTTTTGGACTCAAGGCTGCAGCGTGAACTCTTTTTGGAACTACCATCTGGTCAGTCTGCCCTTTGAACTAGCCAGTTCTCTCTGTCTCTCTTTCTCTCTGTGTCCACAATGCACACACACACACGCGCACACAAGCTATTGGTTCTGCTTTTCTGGAGAACCCTGACTAACATATTTATGGCAGATGACTCCAAAACTTCGTGGCTTTAAAGGCACAAATATTTATTATCTCACAGTTTCTGTAGATCAGGAATCAAGGTGCAGCTCTGTTGAATACCTCTGCCTCAAAGTCTCTTCAAGGCTGCAATCGAGGTGTCAGCTGGGGCTGCGGTCTCATTTGAAGGCTCAACTGAGGTCAGGGAGAGGGCGGTTCTGCTTCGAAGTTCATTCCCCTGGTTGCTCACGAGATTCAGTTCCTCATGGTTTGTTGATCTGATTGTCCCAGCTCCTCACTGGCTGTTGCCTGAAGGCTTCCCTCTGTTCCCTGCCACATGGGTCTTCCATAGGGAAGCTCACAGCACAGCAGCTGGCTACCTCAGAGTGAGCAATCAGGAGAGGTAGAAGGTCACCAAAGACAGAAGGCAGTTTTTTCATAGCCTCATTTTGGAAGTAACATAGCATCACTTCTCTTGCATTCTATCCACTAGAAGTCACTAAATGCCAGCCCTTCAAGGGGAGGGTATTGCACAAGAATGTGAATACCAGGAGGGGAGGGTCATGGGGGGCCAGCATAAAGGTTGCTACCACATTTAGCTTGTTGGAGAATCTGACAGTTGAGGTTTTTAAATTCTCATTTAAAATCATAATTAAAGAACTTGAACTTTTGAACTTGGGATGTATGTTGCGAAACAGGAGAGACTTTTTTTCTAAGATTGTAAAGACTACTGAGATGCTTGAGGGGACTTCATATTTATGAATTTAATATATTAGGTTTACTACAGTAGTGTAAATACTTGAGAAAGTATTTGGGGGAAATTTCACTTGTCAGGTCAGATCAGGCAACAAATGTATTAATCTTACGAATGCATCTAAAACGTTGAAAGCAATTAAATTAACTATTTTGTGAGAAGCCTGCGTGTTTAGTGAGTTCTGTAACTTGAGTGACTCAAAGAGCAGTCAAAGACCAATTTGGAAGTTATTGTTAAATTCTACTAAATTTATAAATACAAGTATATGATGTATATACATATATATATGATTAAGGGCTCAAGGGAAACTAAGTTTTAGAATTTTTTTACTTTAGTAAATTGAATATCAATTTAAGAGAATCCCAGTAGCTGTAATTTGTCCTTTCTTTGAAAAAAAATTAATGCCCTCAGAGAACATGAACTCTGGCATTGATAAAAGCAAGTCTTCAGAGAGAGAAACAGAGAGAAGATTCAAACACATGAGAAGAAATGGGCAGTGCTGATATTTTGGAGATCTTGATCCCAGGTGTTCCTGTCTGCCATCAGCTGCATTCCCGCCCTTGAGTTCTGGAAGACACCTTGGTGTCCTTATATTTTTTTTTCTCTTGAAACCAAGAGCCCAAACTCATGTTTTTCCCTAGAATCTCTTCTGCAGAAATGCAATTTGTGAAACACAAACTGGAGACACTGTCATCTCTAATAATAGTAACTATGAGAATCAGAAAACCTCTCCAGGATGGGAATGATGAGACACTGTTTCACTCTTGATCTGCCATCCTTTTTTCCCAGATCTGTCCATTTCCCTATCTATTAAAAATAAGTAGATTTGATAGTTGAGCCCTGCCTCATGTGGCTATGGAGGAAATAATCAATTTCAAAATGTGCTAAAAAGAATGATTGTGGTTCAAGTTTGCTGATGTTACTGTCGCATTTCAGCGATGCTGATGATGCTTTTATAAACTTCGTGGTTTTTTTAAACTTTGAGCTGTCTTCCTTGTCGCTGCTTATTTCTCATGAGGCACTGCTGAGTCTGATTCCTCACTGTGCCCCTGTCTGTGTTTACCTCTTCATCTCCATGGTTACTGCATGTACTGAAGCCTCTATCCTCTCTCCTGTGGAATTTTGTGATCTCTTCCCACTTAGTTACCCAGATTTTCAGGTCAGCTTTTATCTGTTCCGTTCTGAACGCACCCCAAGCTCATCTTCTCAAACACAAGTAAGTCCATATTACTTCTTCTCAATGCCCAGGAAAGGTCCCCAACTGCCCCAATAAAGTGCAGACCTCTTAGAATGACACACAGGATGCTTTACACCAGCTTTCAACCCTAAGTTTTATGCTGAAATCATAAGGAACTGATTTTAGTTTGTTGAACCAATTACGCACTTTCCCTCTCCTTGGAGCATCTTCCTCCAGATTCTTAAAAATCTGTCAGGGCTGGGCTCAAGTGTCTCCTTTTTATGAAGTCTCTCCTTCCCTGACCCACCCAAGCAGTTTGCCTTACAATTTTCCCATCCACCTTGTACAGAAATCTGTTACAATCTTTATAGCATGGAATTGTAATTTTTTCCTCTACACGTTTGCTTCCCAAACATGATTGTCAGCTCCTTGAAGGCAGACACATAACTTATTCAGCTTGGTTTCTAGGGCTGTGCTTGAAACAAGGAGATTATTCAATAAACGTATGTGAACTGAAGGTAGATCTATTAATATTCTTGGAATTTACAACATTAAATGTAATTTAAGTTTAAAAATTCACTCAGGAAATATCCTACTTCAGAGCCCTAAGAAAATTATTTAACTTTCCTTACAAATTTCTCTTCTATGGGTAGAAAGGACTGGTTTAGACTGTAACAGAGCACTAAATTAAAGTAAAGCAAGATTGTCTCTTTCTTGAGAAAGAGGGACAGGGAAGAATAGAAAAGTACTTTATTGCTTTCGTTTTTTACATGAGGTTGAAACGTCATTAAAGTAAGATTTGTCACAGATAAGCTGAAACACAGCAGGGTTGATTGACTATATTTAAGTTAAACAAGGGGGAGTTTAAAGAAGGGCTAGTTTTCCCCTTTATTTATGTTTTGTTTCGGTGTAAAGGGGGAGGACACAAGCAGGGATGGACTCAGGGAAGCTTATGACTGAGAATTACTCGGGCTGACTCAGCCTCTTCTCTCTTCTATAAAATGCTTCAGGAGCCATGAAGAGGTGCATGGAACAAGATACTGGCATTTGCCTTGGAAACCTCTAAAAGTGAGGAGCCTATGAAAAGAGAAAGCCTTAGAAATAGAGTCACAGGTGTAGAAAACGAACTTACGGTTCCCAAGGGGCAAAAGGGGGAGGGAAGGATAAAATGGGAGACTGGGACTGACACATACACACGACTATATATAAAATAGATAACTAATAAGGACCTACTGTAGAGCACAGGGAACTCTACTCGATGCTCTGTGATAGCCTATATGGGAAAAGAATCTAAAAAAGACTGGATATATGTATACGTATAACTAATTCACTTTGCTGTACAGCAGAAGCTAATACAACATTGTAAATCAACTAGACTCCAATAAGAATTATTTAAAAAATGAGAAAGTTGTATTGGAAATCTGCCATTTCTCTTCTTTCTGGCTTTCTACCTGATCAAGTTGTGCGTTTGCGTGTCTGTGTGGGTAGAGCTCTCCAAATAGTGCTATTCTGCATAGTTTTTTGTTTTTTTAAGTTTTGAATATTTTTCAGCAATGACAAGAAAAATAGGCTTGGTCAGAGTTCAGCAATCCTCATTAGTCACTCACCACAACTGGTAATTAGATGAAAAAGATAATGGGAAGCAGGGACTAAGCAGGACTCTGTCATCCTGTGTGTGAAATGATGCCGAGAGACAGAGCAACCCAGCAGCCCTGAGGCCTGACTTGTTTTAGACGTTTTAGAACACAAAGAAAGAATTGTCAGGGATAAAGCCCTATGGTGGTTGGGCCGTTTCAGGTTATGACTGATCACCCCTCACCACTGAACAGTTCAGGTGAACCAGCGAGTAAAAAAGCACTTAACTATGTGATAAGCACTTAACCAGCGAGGTATTGGGCACCATGGTAAGGCCTGCTTTTCTGTCTTAGGTGCTGTGATTATAAGAAAAGCTTATTCATTGTTCAGTTGCATCTGAATCAACAATGATTACAAACATCTGTATGCAGATAATTCAGAAATCTATTCCTTATGCTTTTATACTAGGCTAAATATGAAAACCATGTTTCTCTGAAATTTATCCAAATTTTTTTCCTAGCATCTTTACCCGAAAACTTCCATCATCCCCTCCCCCACCCCCAATTTTAATTTTCCTCCACTTGCAGGAATTCTATCCAAAGCATCCCCTGGCACGTTCTCCTTCTCCTTTCAATATAGGGAAGATTTACAGATGAGGATAAAAAGGAAAGGGTAATAAGCAAAAGCTGGGGTGGGGTGGGGCTGGATTGGGGGAAGCCTATAATTTGATAAGGATGAGCTCAGATAAGGCAGGACTGGTGAGTGGTGGTCAGATTGGGAAAGGTCTGGAATGTTCGGCTGAAGGTCTGGACTTCATGCCTCTGGAAACAGAAGGCAGAAGTTTCCGAGCCGGGGAGTGACCCAGTTAGAGCGTGTGTTAGTTTACACCAAATCACTGTTTCGGGTTAACAGACTAGGACAGACACTGGGGACTTAAGAGCAGCCAATGAGAAGAGTAAAAAATACATTAGCACATGTACGATGTTACGAGAACTTGATTTGGGGCAGTGGAAGTGGGTCAGAGGGCTGAGGAAAACAAAAGATCAGAGACTAGAAAGATCCAGCTTTCTGACTCAGTTTCATATAAGGAAGGCAGCATGTTCATCCCCATAAAACCCTAGATGTCTGCTTGTGTTGTTCCTGTAAACGTTCAACATCCCCTCACTGGTAAGACATAGGAGGTGACCGAAAAAATCATTTTTACCATAATACTTGAGCAGCCATCAGATAAGGGTGATAAAGTTTACTTAAGAAAACCGTGCTCAAAACGTCCTCCTTGCCAAGAAAACCTCCCCGCTCCCATCCCCATGGGCAGGAAGAATGGAGCAGGCCATTAATCAGCCAAAATTGTGTGAGCCTTTTGCCACGCAATCTGAATAAAGTAGTCTTTGGATTTATCCAAAATTAGGCAGCAGCTGTGATTCATTTGAAAAGGTCCCTGCCATAGGCTGGAAGTAGGCACCTGGCTATACGATGGGGAAGCAGCAAAGTAGGTACACAGTTCTGGAAATCCTCCTACCAAATACTTCATCTGTTAAATAGATAGGGGAAAACAAGACATTAAAAAAGTTAGAAAGGAAGCAAAATAGTGCAGGAATACCGTAATGACCTTTTGTGACTAAGGAAAGTATCAGCATTATCATGGATGGTATTTGTATAAACTAAACTGCAAACACCATTATATAGTGCATAGACTAGAAACAAAGTTAAAAGAGATTTAAAGCTCTTTTGGTCCAATTTCCCACTTAGGTAGAAATGCTGTGCACAATATCCCTAATAGGTGGCTAACTGGTATCAGCCTCCATCATCTCAACGAGCAATGAATTGTCTGCTTCCAGGGCAAATGTATTTCATTTGGAGTATCCTAATTCTGATGGTACCTTATAGCACATCACTTGGACCTCCACTTATTCACAGTTCTGTTCCTTGGAGAAAACTATGTCTATTCTGTCTTCCTTACAATAACTCAAATGAGAATTTTTGTCCTGACTGCAGGGGGAACCAAGGGGGTTGTAAGAGAAGTGTGGGATGACCAATTACAGTTTGCTCACTCAGAGCCCTATGTGTGTCCTCTTGGGTCCACCATTATGTGTACTGTCTTCTCTTCAGAGTCCTATGTGTGTCCTCTTGGGTCCACCATTATGTGTACTGTCTTCTCTTCAGAGCCCTATGTGTGTCCTCTTGGGTCCACCATTATGTGTACAGTCTTCTCTTCAGAGCCCTATGTGTGTCCTGCTGGGTCCACCATTATGTGTACTGTCTTCTCTTCAGAGCCCTATGTGTGTCCTCTTGGGTCCACCATTATGTGTACTGTCTTTGGACTCATCAGCTAATTATTATTATTGAGATCTCTTCTCAATTAGCTTACTAGTTATACATGATTTATCTTATATATTACCCTAGGCATGCTTGATTTATTGATATCTAATATTAATCAGTGGTTTTTAAGCAAATTTTAGAAAATACAGATACCTTAGAGCACTTTAACTCTATTTACTCTTAACTTTTGTGCTTTCATATATGTTAAATCCTGGAAGTCAGTAGTTTCATTGCTTAATAAAATAAATACTTATTTCTATTTCCTCACTTCCTTTTTCTTTCCCAGTATCCTTCATATCTCCGTGCATTTCTCTTCCTCCATCTGGGGATCCTTTCTGCTGACCTGAAAAACTCCTTGCTTGCATTTCTTTGAATGTGGATCTGTTGTGATAAGTTCTCCCAGTTTTTTTTTTTTTCTGGAAATATCTTTATTGCACCTTCAATTTTCAAAGTTTTTTTTTCTGCATGTAGAACTCTAGGTTTTTTATTTGTTTTGAAACTTTGAAACATTATTTCATTGTCTTCTGACTTAGGCAGTTACTGGTAAGAAGTCAGTTGCCAGTTTTATTTTTGCTCCTTTGCTTCCCTCTGGCTGGTTTTAAGATTTCATCTGGTCATTGGTTTTCAGTGGGTTTTACTATCTATTTGGCAAGGCGTGCTTTTCTTCTTGTCATTTGTATTGATTCTTGAATCAGAAGCTTGAATTACTTTTGGAAAATTCTTGAACATTGGCTTCAAATATTGCTCCTACCTCAATTTCTGTTTCCTTCTTTTCTAGGACTCTAATTGCACCTATGTTAGACTGTTTTAAGGTCTATATTTCCTTTATACTGTTTTCCGTATTTCTCATCCCCCATCCTCTTTTTGTTTCAGTCTACACATTTTCTGCTATTTTCTTATTCACAGATCAGACTTACAAATTCTCTCTTCAGCTATGTCTAATCTTTAATTTCATCTATTGTTTTCTAAATTTCCATTATTGTATTTTCAGTTCTAGAACTCTTATTGTTTCTAGTTCTTTATCAAAATTCCCAATCTTGTCATCTAATTTTTAAATATACTAATCATAATTATTTTAAAGTCCATTTCTGATGACTGCAATATCTGGCCCTTAGGGACTGTCTTTAAAAATACATATTATTTTATCACTATCTGTTTTTATGTATATTAATTTGTATTGGGATAGTAGAAATTGTGTATGAAAAGTTATGGAAGCTTTGGCTGATAATTTTTCTCCAGAGAAGGTTTTTAATAGCATATGGCAGACAAGGAGAATAATAGTATATCAGTTAAATCTAATACGATATTAAGCTGATTTGAGTCTGGGTTTTAGTCTTCATAAGGCCTGGTCTCTATTTCTGGTTTGCCTTTACTTATAAAGTCTATAACCTTTTGGGGGCCTCAGATGAAAGCCTGGGCTATTTTTTATTGCCTCACCACCATAATGGGAACTGGCTCTTATTTTTTCTCCCTCACGTAGTGATACTGATGAGAGCCATGCTTAGCTTTTCACCAAGTTTGCCTGTCTCTCAAACCAAGCTGCGAATGGCTTGGGGGGAAACTGGCTCAGATCGTTGGGCTTTCTTTTCTGTCTATCCTTTCTTTCCACAATCTTTTCCTCTTAAGTCCTGGCTGTTTGGTAGTCCTAAGCTCCATTTCTCCGCACCACGTAACTCTTTAAGTCTGTTCTATTCTACTTCTCTGCAGTTTAGCAACCACACTCTGCTCAGTAAAAGCATCTCTGTGCTTTTACAGATTGGTGGTGTCTCAGCAGAAAATAGCAAAAACACCATGCTCATTTCAGTGGGTTTATCTTCTCTCCAGCATCTTGGTCCCTTAAATTCTGATTGCCTGTATAGCTTTCCTATGCCATCAGTGAGACGATTTTTTTTTGCGTTCAATCAAGCTTTTTTTAGTTTTCTTTCTTTCTTCCTTCCATGACCCCTCTCTTCTTTTCTTCTTCTTCTTTCTTTCTTTCTTTCTTGAAGCCCATCAAAGCCAGAGGCTACTTGGTAATTTTTATGCTGTTGAACACACTACATATTTTTTATTTCTGTTTTTAGGAATTTCTCATATTTTTCTATACTCTCTTTGTTTTCAGAGCCTTCCTGCATTAGTTAGCATTTGTTGCATAACAAAGAACCCATACATTCATGAATTAAAACAACAATTTATTTATCTTGCAATTCTGGAGGTTGGTGATTTGGGCTGGGCTCAGCTGCTTTGAGTCAGGCTTGGCTAATCTTTCAGTGGGGCTCACTCATGTATCTGCTGCCTGCTGCGGGGATGGCTGGGAACTGGCTAATAGGAGGGTTTTGGTTCTTCCCTATGTGATGTCTCATCCACCAGCAGATTAGCTTCAGGCTTGTTCATGAGGTGGTGGGATTCCATGTACAAAAGCAGAAACATGCAAAGACCTCTCCCGAAATCACACAATATCTATTCTCCTGCACTATTGTGACAAAGGAGGTCACAAGGCCAACCCACATTCAGGGTTGGAGAAACAGACTCCACCTCTCATTGGGAGAAGCTGCAAAGAATTGTGGCCATTTTTTGGTAGTCTGCAATGCTAAAGTCATCATTAATTCTAATAATTTAAATTTCTTAGACTTTTGCTCATTGATAGTCACATCCATTGCAAACAATGATAGTTTTATCTTTTCCTTTCCAATTCTTTACAATGCCATTTCCCTTCATTGCCTGATTGCACTGGATTGACCATTCAGTACAGTTTAAAATAAAAGGAGAGAGAGTGGACATCCTTGATTTGTTCCCAATTGCAGAAGAAAAGATTTTGAAAAACTTTTCAATATTACTATGCTGTACTTTGTGGATACTTGTATTTTTTCTGCATATATTAAAATGATCATATGATTTTTAAAGTTATTTTGTTAATATGATAATTTCACTGATTCAATTTGAAATATTAGACCAATTTAATTACTATATTAACCAACTTGTTGATTTCTGTTATTTATTTTTTTTTTTTTTTGTGGTATGCGGGCCTCCCTCTGTTGTGGCCTCTCCCGTTGCGGAGCACAGGCTCCGGACGCGCAGGCCCAGCGGCCATGGCTCACGGGCCCAGCCGCTCCGCGGCATGTGGGATCCTCCCAGACCGGGGCGCGAACCCGGTTCCCCTGCATCGGCAGGCGGACGCGCAACCGCTGCGCCACCAGGGAAGTCCTGATTTCTGTTATTTTTTGATGTGGAAGGGTTTTTTGCTAACTTATTTAGAATTTTTGTATTTATGTTTATGGTGGCACAAGTGTTATTGATCTACACTTTTTTTTTCTTTTTTTGCGGTATGCGGGCCTCTCACTGCTGTGGCTTCTCCCGCTGCGGAGCACAGGCTCCGGACGCGCAGGCTCAGCGGCCATGGCTCACGGACACAGCCGCTCCGCGGCATGTGGGATCCTCCCGGACCGGGGCGCGAACCCGCGTCCCTGCATCGGCAGGCGGACTCTCAACCACTGCGCCACCAGGGAAGCCCCGATCTACACTTTTTAAAATAATGTCTTTGGCAGGTTTTGGTGAAAATTAATAAAGGAAAACCTCACTAAGATGGAGTCAGGAAGCCAGAAGGGGGAGCTCTCAGGCAGTACCACCTGATGACAATTACAGGAAGCATTGTCAATTACAGACCCCAAAAGAAGAATCATCAACAGGAAAGAATCATCCATCACACGTCCCAGCAGGAAAAGATGTACCTGGTGTCTCCAACAAGAAATTGACTACCCCAGCAACTCAGTCAGTGAGAAACCGTCATCACCCTGAGCTCTCACTTTTCTCCGATGGACTTTTTTCAAAATAACCCCTTCCATCTTGCTCCTTTTCTCTCTATAAAATAACATTCCTCTTTGTTGTGTGTTGGACTTGCCTATGGCTTTTGCCATAGCTTGGTTTTCCTGAATTTCTATTCCTCTGCTATTCCCAAATAAACCCATTTTTGCCGGTAAAATAACTGTTTTATTTTTAAGGTCCGTATTTGAAATCAAGTTTATAAATTGGTAATTGGCTTCTTCTGTATTCTGGGAGAGTCAGCGTAACATTGGAATTGCTTCCTCCTTAAATATTTGAGAGATTTAACCAGTGAAGCCATCTGGGTAAAGACTTTCTTTATGGGAAGTATCCAATTATAGATCGAATAAATTGGCTAGTTTGCGATCTCTTTAGTAGTTATCTGACTAATCCAATTTTCTTTCTCTACTTGTGTCCATTTTAGTAAGTTGTATTTCTAGGTATTTTCCCATTTAATGTAAATGTGCAAATTTACAATTGAAATGTCTTAATAATATCCTTGTACTATCTTTTCATTTTCTACAGAACCTGTTTTTATTCCTGAAGTTGTTATTCATGAATTCTCCTTTTACTACCAATAGTGTGAGGTGTTTTACCCCAGTTTCACCTAATTTAGACTCCATCGACAGGGCGCTACTGAGTGAAAGAGTAACAGCTCTAGCTAATAGTCATTTGATAAGTTTGAGTTTATTAGTTATAGTTCTGGCAGGAGAGAAATGGCACTCTCAAACTGGGCAATTTGAAGAGAGCCGAGTAAAACATTTATTTATAAAGTTATCTGTGGTGTTCAGGGAAATAGCAAGGGGGAGTGTAGGACCCTGGCATAGTAACTGCAGGAGATTATTACCACCCAAGGACCTGGAGAAGAGAATGGTTACCAGGCTGTATTGTGAGTAGCTATAGGGGAAGGACTTCCAGACAGATGCTAATACCAACAACTCAGGAATGAAGCCAAGGAAAAATACCCTGACCTCACTTTCCTCTGGTCCTCCAACCTCTTTTGAGAGCCTCCTGTTGACTGAACCAAATCAGGTGCTGACAGGCAAAGGAGTAGTTAGTCTTTATATATCAGCAACCTGGGAGGACAAACACAAGATATTCAACACATTTTTGGATAGCCATTTTGTTATACTTCTCAGCAGTGTCATTGGCTTAGTAGGTGGGTACTTAGTGAGACTACAAAACTGGAGGAACTTGTTAAGCAAAGCTGAAACATTTGACAGGTGTATTGTCTCCCCTGCCTACTCAGGCTGATTCTAGATGAAGAGGTTGGAAGACAGAATGCTAGTGGTATCTTTTGGTGTTTTCTGGTTACATTTAGCAAGGGATAGAACTAGGAGTTAAGCTCAGGCTGATATAGGTTGGTTGGCAGTAAAAATGGAAGGAAAAGGAGAAGAGAGAATCCAGAGATTTGGAGCCTTTTGGATTGAAAACTCAAATGGTTTTTGACTCCAAATATGAAAAGGTAAGATTCAGAAATGTTTTCTGTATTAAAGATCCATTAAAGCAGAGTTCTGCCACAAACTACTAGTGTAGAGTTCCCTCCAAGCTGGCTTACCTCAATGTAACTACCCTTATGTTGAAAGAAGAGAAGGAATGGGGGGAGGAGAGTCAAAGAAATATATCATCCTGGAGGATTATGACTAGTAATTATGACTATTCAAGATATCTGGGTGTTTTTCAGGCAAATGAAATCAACTGGAAGCAAATAGATCAGAAGCCTACTCGTTTTTTTGAATTGCTCAGCTAAAGAAATCACACGCCAGACTGAAAATGCTTTTAACTGTTTAAGACTTAAAGTAAACCTGGGTTTTGAAACTTGCATTGACAAGATAGCGTGTGTGAAAACTACATCACTTCCCAGAAGATCTGGTACCAAAAAAAACCCCAAAACCCCAAAAAACAAACAAACCACAGAGGATAATACAGCAAAAAAGCCAGAGTCCCCCTCCCCCTTAGGGCAAAGCCAGAGTCACCGTCCCCCTCCCCTTTTCGGCACAATGGTGAAATCTTTAATCCCAAATTGAAGACTGTAGGAAAGTCAAGAAAGTCCCCACTTCAGGGCAAAGACCTCACAATGCCTACTTGTGGGGTTGTACCATGGCTATTGACCAGTGATCCCATTCTTCCCTTTTCTAAATGAGAGATTTGATTGTAGATTTTCTCTCTGCTCATGACGATAGAGTGTGTGCTCAGGCCAGACAAATCGTCCCTTGATCATGAGAAGCCACAGTGTCCTAAAGGAGAGGGCAGTGCCGCTATTGGAGATCTGGATTTGACTTGGGTATAGTAACTGCATGCGATTTTAGCATGTTTCCCTGGAGTGGGAGTGAATGTATTCATGTGAGGAACACGGGATTTATAGAGACAGTAGATGTGGCAAAGACAGAAGATGTGTTTGTCCCTTGAAAATTCATGCGCCCTTTCTGTTGTGTAGAGTTGTTTCTGGGAGGCATATATGTGCCTGCATTTCTCAGCATCTAGATAGGACTTTTAGACTAGCTCTCACCAGTGGGCTGTGAGTAAAATAATGAATGTTATTTTCGGGCTGAAATGTTTAAGAAGCAGGTATACGTTCTCCATTTTTTCTTCTCCAGTCCACTGGCTGGAATTGAATGACTGCAAAGCTCTAGACGGTGGAGCTACAAGGCAAAGCAGCCTAAACCACCTCGTGGAAATATGCTCACTGAATACCAGCATTGGACTCTGTGTGAGCAAAGAAAAACAACTCTATTGTGTTTCTCTCTACATATCACACATATATAAATTTAAGGGCAAAGAAATAAAAATTTACTTAAGCTTATACATTTAGATTTTAGATAATGGTGTCTGATTAGCATGCAAATGCTTTAGGGCAACCTAAATCTAGGAATTTACCAGTTTATCCTCTTACAATTTAAACTCAGGAGGTTGAACCCAAAAATGTGATAGGATTTAATAAGACAGTCAACGTGTTTTAATATCATTGTGTCCTTCACAGCATCTATACAGTGATGGAGAGACAGTATTGAGTATAAGACAAAGACAAATGATCTTCAGGATTAGTGATAGGAATTGATAATAAATTCATGCATCTGTATGCCTAAATGCATAGGCTGTTACATACATGCAAGATGACTGTAAGGTCACTAGCTATTGTGGAATTAGACCCCAGAATATTGCACCATTATATTATTATGGAGTTAGAGTGATATCTTTACTCATGACTTTTAAAAGCAAGTTGGTGCTACAGCTCAAATCTATGACTGTTATCAGGGAACAGATCCCATGTATGTCATGCCCGTCAGTTGCCTATTTAGTCTCAGATCCATTCCTTTCCACTCCAATGCTTGGCTCTGTATCGCAAGGGGCTGACCCTGCAAACTACATTTTCCTGACCCCCTTCTCAGCTGGGAGACACTGACAGGATACTGAAGGGCAGGCAGATGGGAGATTTCCTCTTACTTTCATTTAAGGTGGCATCCCTAATGCCCACAGGACAGCCCCTGCTCTGTAGTCGCAGCTTTGCATGGCAGCCTCGCTGGTGGTTCCTGGTGCTGCGGAGACCCTGCGTCCCACCAGTTCTAGAGGCGGTGGTGCCTTCCTGCTGCTGCCGGGTTACTTCATCATCCCACGTGTGTCTCCTCAGTTCTTCCAGTACCGTTGTAACTGGTTCCTCATATTAGAGTCCTTCAGACTTGAATGCTGTTCTCCAGACAGGACCCTAATCAATATATGTGTGCGCTAATGGCTACATAGAACACAATATATAACACAACTTGCATATAGAAACTTACCAACAAAATAACTTCTCAGTGATTATTTGTTGAATGAGTGAATATATGTATGGAAGGGTTACTTGAAAACTGGGGGCAGGGGGAGATATTTTAATGTTTCAAAGTTAAACCTAGAAATCCCTGTGAATATTTTGGGTAACTGTGACCAAGTCCAAGCTTGTACTGCTCACCACAGGACAGGCCAATAAATCGAGAGACGACTTGTTGGGGCAAGGAACAGCGACTTTATTTGGAAAGCCAGCAGCCCGCGATGATGCTGGACTAGTGTCCCAAAGAGCCATCTTACCCCACTTAGATTTCAGGCATCTTTTGTACTGAAAGGGGAGGGGGTGTGGTTGGTTGGTGCAGACTTCTTGGTGCCGGAATCCTTTGTTCTTGCAGCTGTCCACGTGGGTCAGGTCACCATGTTCTGTAAGCCTCCAACAAGACAAATGTTATTCTCTGTTCTGCAACTTCTTATCTCTAAATGAATGGAAAAGTGTTACACCTTCAAAGGTTGGAGCCTTGAGAATGGGCTATCCTGTATATTCTTTTCTAAAAGGTACAGAGCCAGCATGACTAAGCACAGGCAATAGAACACAAATGTTAGAACTAAAAGGAAATACTTAATAAGGAGTCAGGTTTGCTCTTCTCTGTTACATAACTATATGCTAAGGAGGAAATTTTAGTAAGAGGTATTAGAAATGGTGCTAATAAATTTGAATGGAGCCCTAGAATTAAAATGGTAATACAGTCAGAAATTCAAAAAAGAAGGAAATCTAGAGGCAAAGATTACAGCCATTATTAAAGCAAGTAGCTTTTCAACCCTTTTCCACTTTGATTCACAATAAGAAATATATTGAGAATGAGTGCAATCATATATGCATGAGATGCCTGCTATATTTTCTATTCATTTTCTTCTCTTTTCTTCTAGCATATCCTACCCAGTGTGACACAGTTTGAAAACATGGGTCTCGGCATATTACAGGAACCGTGATCATCTTTGAAAATGTATCCAAAGGATTAAGGCATAACTCATCCTTTGCTTACTCTTTCTTTGTCTTCCTCCATAGTGGCCACCTGTTGTTTTGCTTATCTCAGCATGTGTTCACCCGCTTTCCTCTTGGAAACTATCCCTCTCCTTTTCTTAGTCCATAGGGTTCAGGTCAACTTCCTGCCCACCTCTCCTGTCCCCCCGACTCTCCAACTTGACCAGCTCTGGGGGAAGCATGTCATCTGGTTTTGGTCAAGCAGAGAAGCCATCTCTCTGACCACAGGGAATGTCTCAATAGTTGGCACATAAGCTAAGATAGGCCAATGAACTCTGTCACCAAAAACAACTTCTTGTTTGGCCAGACTGGAAGCTGGTGAGAATCAGGGATGGATCCTGGGAGCCATCAGATTGAGAGAGCTGCCTAATAGAGAAGCTACCAAGAGGGAAGGGATGGAGGGACGCTGACATTTGTCATCCTGGATCCGGTCATTTTTCCTGAGCACTGGTAAACTGAGTTCTGAAATTCTAATGTAAGTAAAAAGCTATTTACAAATGATACTTAATTTGTGAAATGACTTAAATTAGAAATATATACTTTCAGACCTATTCAGTATCCCAAATTTATAAACAGATAGGGCAAAATTAGACTGAAATCATCACATAATCACTTGTATTTTAAATGGTACTGCAAATATTTAAAATGATGTTTATAATTTTATAAAATTGTGTTGAGTATTTCAATGGCATTATCCAGTGTCTTAATCTTTTTTCAGTGCCAACATATTTTTAGTTTTGCTGCACTGGGAACCCTACTTCATTTATTAAGAAAAATAGGTTTGAAAAAAATTATTTACATTAGTGTTTTCACTGAAAAATTCAATTAAGGAAATTAAGACTCCCCCCCCCCCGCAAATTTAATATTTGTTTTTTTCTCAACCAGTAAATAGAGGTACCCTATTGTTGTGGTCCGTGCGTGGGTTGGAAGAAGAGTTTCCAGACACAAAGTTTTTTTTTTTTTTTTTTTTTTTTTTTTTTTTTTTTTTTTTTTTTTCTGTACACGGGCCTCTCACCC
>NC_041222.1:101553604-101610625 GCF_002837175.3 Physeter macrocephalus | reverse complement strand
GGAGCCTCCCGGACCGGGGCACGAACCCGCGTCCCCTGCATCGGCAGGCGGACTCCCAACCACTGCGCCACCAGGGAAGCCCAGACACAAAGTATTTTAGAAGAGGGTGAGTTTATTGAGAACAAAGAGCAGAGTTAGTGAGGGGCACTGCAAATACAGGGTCCGAATTCCTGATAGACTAGGAAGAGTTGACCCCCTTTTGGGCTAGTAGCCAACTTTTATAGCCTCAAGATAAAGAAAATTCCTGCTGGCGAGATGGCATTAGGTGATTGGTCAGAATGCTATGTGGTTGCTACAAGGTGAATATTTTACCTAACATGACTGTCCGGTTTAGGTCCAGAGAGCCCATGGCAACAGTTGCTATGGGGGCTAGGTTAATTCTAGAGATTTTTGTCCCGTGCCCTTGATATAGGGCTCCACATTCCCCCCTCTTTTTATTTATGGGCCAAATCTTTGGCCCCTTAACACCCAGCTCATGACTAACTATCTGCCTATCCCCATCTCAGGCCATAGGAGCCCAGGTCACTGGGGAAAGGGGCGATGACCGTTCCTAGCTTCTTCCTGCTGGACAGGGGCGTCGTGGCGCCCTGGGACCCAATGCCTGCTCTCCGTCAGGGTGTATTTAGCGAGGGAGATGAGAGCCCGTGGAATGATAAGGGGGCTTGTTCCAGCGTAGTGTGTGTGCCACCTGGCTGGTACCCTTGTTGCACCAGCTGGAATTGAATCTTTTGAACCTGTTGGGAGATGAACTTAGATAATGTGTTAATAATGCAGGGGCCAAACAACAAAACAAGGGCTCTCAGGATTAATGGTCCCAACAAGGGCAATAGCCATGTCCATATCTGGATCCCCAGAGAGGAGAGGAGGCTGGAAAGCCAGCTGGGGGCCTGTCCTGCTCTCTTTTAAATCTTCTATTAATTTGATGTTTTTCTTTAGAATCTGAAGGTCTTCTTCAATCTGGCCAGAGGTATTAATATAGAAGCAGCATGTCTCATTTAGTAGGGCACAGAGAGCCCCCCGCCTCAGCTGTTATAACACTAAGGGCCCTCCGATTTCGTAAAACCACTTCGGCCAGAGAGCCTAGGGCTGACTGCTGTTCCTCAGTGGCTGCTACCGCAGCCTTCCAAGGTTCCTGGACCGTGATGGTGGGATGGAGAACGCTCCTCTCTAAGGGGGGTATGCCTGCAAACCAAAGAGCCCTCTAAAGACACCATGTATTATTTCGGGGCCGATCAAGAACTGGCTTACCATAAGCATGTCCCCCTTAATCAGTGGTTCTTTTTTTTCCTCTCTGGGACAGGTCTTAAGGCCTCCTCAAGGAAGGACCCAAGGTTGGGAATGCCTCCCGAGGAAGCTAAATCCTTTGTAGTCATAATGGTCACCTCTGGGACCACGGCAATAATTGTGCGGGAGCCCCTCCAAAGTGTGGGAAGATCCAGATAGACCCCGTTACCGCATAGAAATGAAAATCCGGTGCCCCTCAAGGATACCCCTGCGGTGGGTCCCCAGAGCCAGGCTCTGACCTTTTGGGAGATTTCCTCTGGAAATAGACTGGGGTCCCACGGCCTAGGATTAGATTGGGAAGGCCAAACTCCGAAGAAGTAATCATCTACACATAAAGGGGAGAATCCGGGCTCTGACTGATTATGAGTGTGATGGGGGGATTGGCATAACAAATTTCTGAATGTTAACTGGATTATGTTATATTTTGGAGGAGAATCTTGTCAGGAGGTAAACTAAGTAAGTGTCCGGTGGTCACACCGATCCCCACATATTTAGTTCCCAGGGCCGAGCTATTTATGGGGATATGGTCTTCATTAGTATATTTCTTAGTTACATTTTTCCTTGAATTTCCCCAACACAAAGTGAAATTACCTTCATGTACGTCATATTCATTTTCCTCCGAGCAGGGATCCCACTCCAGGCTAGTCTGATTAAAACTGAGAGTGTAATTACATAGAGAGTTATTTAGCCAGCCCCAGGTGGGTCCCCATCCATCTAGGTTTTGGAAACAGAGCTGTACCTTTCCTAAGAGCCTGGAAGCCATACCTATACCAACAGCTAGACCTGAGGCAAAACAGTCAGGATTCACTTGCCTTTGGCCTCCATACAAAAGGTAATTCATCCCATAATATTGGCCTGATAGATTATACAACTGTTCAGTGGAGGTAGGGAGGGCCAATAAGTAGAGTTCCTCTAGGTTTTGAGTTCCCCTGGGGCATATCCACCAGTCGGTTTTATTAGTTAATTTTGCGACTTGATCTATGGTGGTTGTCAGCGGATGGTGGGGATATGGAGAAATGCAGGGAAGAGAGCAAAGTCCAGTAACTGTAAGAAGAAATGTCACATTATGAAAGTAAGAGGCACTGTGTGAATTCATTTCGTGACGATACGCGGAATAGGAGAAGGGCAAGCACAGCGAGAAAGGTCAGGAGGTAACAGGAGGCCTGTTACTTCTATTAACTGTGGGAATGGTGAGTTTAGGTACCCAGAGGGCCTAGGTTTAAAAGGCAGTGGACCTGTTGTGGTGTATAATCCTGGAAGTCCCCTTGGAGGATTTTGTCCCACAGTAACTGTAATATGTATTGTCTCTGATAATTTGGGGGCCGTAAGTATAACTGAGGCTCTTGGGAATTTATGTCTTCCAGCAACACCCAGTAAAAATCAAGTCCAAAAGGGGAAATTGAAAGCTGCTGTATATGAGTCAATGGAAAGAGCAGATTTAGTAGCTGTCTTAAAGTGTACATTAGTATTAGAAGGAAGTGAAGTTATTACAGTTGATCCGTGCCATTTTTGAAAAGCCCTAGCCAGGCACTGCCTGCAATACGAGGGAACCGCGCCGCAAGGGAGGGTGATAAGTGCAAGCAGAAATGAAATGGCCCAGAAAATAACAAGGAAGATGACAAAGTTGAAAATCAGTTTCTCAAGATCCAGAACGCAAGGAGGAGACATCAGCTGATTGTTTTTTGAAAAGGAAGCGAAGACCTTCCAGAGGTTCTCAGCTATATGTTGAGTCTCGCAATTTTTCTGCCTCCTGGGGGTTTCATTCTTCAGGGGGAGGAGCTGTTTTCAGTCTAGATATGTGACTCCAAGGCGTGAAGCCTCGGACTTTTGCCGCCGTGGGGGTGATCAGCAGGACTTGGTGTGGCCCCGTCCAGGTCGCACTTAACGGCTTCCGATCCCGTGGGAGGGTCTTAACATATACCCAATTACCAGGTAGTCAGTTTTTAGATGTCTCTGTGAGATCAGAGTCAGGTTTGGGACTGTTCTGGCCCTGATACTCCCATATATTTTTGAGAGTTAATCCTAACACTGGGAGATATTGAGCCAGGTAGTGAGTTTCTGGATCGACCAGGAGATCCATGTTTAGAAAGGCCCTTCCTTATAAGATTTCATATGGGCTCAGACAGGTCTTAGATTTGGGGGTTATTCGAGTTCCCAAGAGGGCAGTGGGGAAAAGTGTAACCCATGTTTGATGGGTCTCCATAGCCTGTTTAGTTAAATACCTTTTGAGGGTTTGATTAGCTCTGCTTTTCCAGATGCTTGGGAGTGGCCGGCTGAATGAAGTATTTAATCTGTAATGCTTCGCTTACACCCTGAGTTAAGCTGGAAATAAAAGCAGGCCCATTATCGGATTGTAGAGACCTTGGGAGTGCGAATCTAGGTATGATATGTTCCACTGAGGCCACGGGGACTTCTGAGGCTCCTTCTGTCTTAGTTGGGAATGTCTCTGTCCACCCTGTGCAAGTGTCTACCATCACCAAGACATATGTGTAACCCTTGCAGGTGGGCCTGTGAGTGACATCTACCTGCCAGTCTTCGCCTGGTTGGTTCCCCCGCCGTTGGACTGGCTGGAGCAGCGTTGGGGGGGTCTTACGGCTCCCTCAGGCTTAACCTGGTGACATACTGGGCAAGGCTGTGATATGGATTGAAGTGCCGAGAGAATTCCTTTTCCAGAGAAGACAGTCTCAGCTAATTTAAAGAGAGACCTGGCCCCTAGGTGGGTGGCCTGGTGGAGATGGTTGAAGACCTTCTATTGAGATGCTCAAAGATTCTATGAGCAGCTTTCTTTGCTTCCCTGTCTGCTTTCTTGTTACCCTTGGTTATCTCCAAGGAGTCCCTTTGGTGTGCCTTGCAATGGATGATGGCCACTTCCTTAGGGAGTTTTATTGCCTCTAGCAAGTCTAGAAGCCCATGTTTAATCGGGGTGTTATGTGTCGTTGAAAGCCCCCTTTCCTTCCAGATGGCGGCATGAGCATGGACTGCATGGAAGGCACAAGCTGAGTCCGTGTAAATATCGATTCGGAGCCCCTCTCCTAGCTTTAAGGCTCTAGTTAAGGCAATGAGTCCCCCCTTTTCGGCAGAAGTCATGGCCCCACAAAGCGGGCCAGACTCTCTGACATTTTCTTGACTGACAGTGGCATAGCCTGCTACCCTGTGTCCCTCCTTCATGAAACTACTACCGTCTGTGAACCATTCCGCGTCTGGGTTGGGCAAAGGTGCATCCTGGAGATCTGCCCCAGCGCTGTAATGCTGGCCTCATGTTTCTAGATGAGAGTGTAATAGGAGGCGTCAGGATTTGGGTTAGGCAGAAAGGTAGCAGGGTTTAAGGTATTACAAGGTTTAATTGATGTCTCAGATCCTTCCAGAAATAAAGCTTGGTATTTTTGAATTCTGTTTTCTGAAGCCCAGTGGTAAGCTTTGGAGTTGAGAACATCTAGGACCTGATGTGGAGTATAAACTGTAAGGGGTTGTCCCATAGTGAGTTTGGAAGCCTCTTCTGTTAGTAATGCTGCAGCAGCCAGCTCCCTAAGACAAGGAGGCCACACCTGGGATGTCACATCTAATGTTTTAGGTAAGTATGCCACAGGGCGCTGGGATGGCCCCAGAGATTGAGTTAGTACTCCAAGGGCTATTCCTCTCCTCTCATGAGTGTAAAGAGGAAACGGCTTGGTTAAGTCTGGCAGGCCTAAGGCTGGGGCCATGACAAGAGCCTCCTTCATCTGTCTAAAGGCCGTCTCCATCTGAGCAGTCCACTCAAGAGGGAGACTTTCTGGTCCTTTAAGGGCCTCATAGAGTGGCTTTGCCAACAGGCCGTAGGTTGGGATCCAGATCCGGTAAAAGCCAGTCATACCCAGGAAGGTTCCGAGCTGTTGTTTACTGGCTGGCAGGGCCATATGTAGGACTGGAGTCCTTCAGTGTGGAGAAATACTTCTCCTCTCTGGGGTTAACATTAACCCTAGGAAGGTAACCTGTTGGGAAGTAATGTGAGCTTTGGCTGGGGATACTCGTTATTCCCTTCCTGCTAAATGTTTAAGGACTAAAACAGTGTTGTTGTCTGAGGTTTGTCTGTCTGGGCTACAGATCAAAAAATCATCTATGTATTGGAGTAGGCAGCTTTCGCCTTCCAGTCGTAGAGGTAAGAGGTCTTTTGCTAATGCTTGGCCAAATAGGTGGCGGCTGTCTCTGAACCCCTGGGGTAACACTGTCCATGTGAGTTGTTGAGTATGTTTAGTGTCTGGGTCTCTCCATTCGAAGACAAATAAGAACTGGGAGTCAGAATGGATTGGGATGCAGGAAAAGGCATCTTTTAGATCCAGGACTGAATACCATTGGGTCCCCGGTAGAATTTGATTCAGGAGGGTGTAAGGGTTTGGGGCTATAGGGTGGATGGGGACCACGGCCTGGCTGATTGCCCTTAGATCTTGGACCAAACGGTATGTGCCGTCAGATTTTTTAACTGCGAGAATCAGAGTATTGCTTGGGGAGTTGCAGGGAATTAAAAGGCCATTTTTGAGAAACTTAGAAACTAGGGGCCTATAGTCACTTTAAAGCTTCCTCTTTAACAGGGTATAGTGGGACCCTGGGAAAGGAGTTGAGGTCTTTTATTTTAATAACTACTGAGGGGGGCAGTAATAGATCTGCTAGGAGTAGAAGTGTCCCATCTTATTGGAGGTACCTGTTGGTAAATACAGGGTGGAGTATTGTCCAGAATGGATTCAATGTTTAAAGCCATAGTGGTTGGGGTGAGAGACAGGGTGGCTCTGAGTCTTGTCAGGAGGTCTCTGCCTAGCAGAGGAACGGGGCAGGCCGGAAGATCCACAAAGAATGTGAGAATAGGGTATTTTCAGGGGAACATGGCAGTAGGGGTGTAAAACAGCCAAGGCTAAGTTGTCCATCTATTCCTGTTAGAAGGGTCGAGGAACAGCAGGTGGGACCAGAGAAGGAAGTTAGGGCTGAAGAAGCGGCCCCAGTGTCAGTCAGCAAGGTTATAGCAGCCCCTGCCACATCCGGGGTTACCCGCAGCATGAGTCCCTCAGATCCGATTCTGACCAAGGGCCGTAAAGGTCTGGACGTAAGGAACCTCTGAGTCCTTTCCTTGTTTCCGGCAAAAGAGATCAAGTTGGAGGATCGCGTTATAATTTAGTGTGCCACTGACAGGCCATTGTTCTCGGTCCCCCAGTTTACACTGGGGCCAAGCCGTGTTACAAAAGAAAATGAGCCTCCTCTTTCTGAGATTTTCAGGGTCAAATTTTTTCCAGTTCCTGAGGATACAGCCGAGGGGTGAGTCTGAGAGAGGCTCCCTAGACGTCGCAGAACCCATCCTTAGCCTGTACGCCATAGAATGGGGGTCCTGAGAGTCACCGGCTGACAGAGGGACGTCCCCTTTGTCCCGGTGACCTCTCCGTGCGACTAAGGCACAAAATGGGCCGACCGACCCAACAATCGCGTCCAACCATGAGAGGTGACCCCTGAGCGTGCGACTGAGGCCCAAACCGTGTGACTGAGGCACCTTGCGACTCGGGCAGGGAAAGAAAGAAAAGAGAGAGAGATGCCCGGGACCCACCGGGTGACTCCCCGCTTGGCGATGCCCTGAAACGTGAAAGGCACTCCTGGGACGGCTCAGAGGCAACGCCTGGGCTCCTGTACGTCAACCCGGACCGAGAAAAAGGTGCAATTGACAGAGAAGAGAGGCTGAGGAATCGGCTTCGTAGTCCTGCCGGGAAGGCGGTGGCCAGGGGAGGGGCTCGGTGTTTGCTTGAACCAATAGGGTGTGCCTCACGGTGCATGGACGTTGTCTTGCTGGGAGCAGATGCTCTAACAGCCTGGTCCGTTCCGTGACGCCCTTATCCTTTCACGGCAGTCTTCAAGCCCTAATGGCTTGTAAGTGCCTGACCCCCCGTGCCCGCACGATGTCAACTGGCCTCGTCCTCAGCCCAAGAGAGAAAGAGGAAAGGAGAGTCCTCACCCGCTTGGGTGGCAGCTACTGGGTCGTGGGGCCTTCGGAACACACCAGAAGGTGGCCCTGGCCAGAGTTCCTCAGACGCTTCCACAGCCACTCGCCTGTTTGCAGAGGGTTTGAGAAAAGAAACGAGGGGGCCGGGGGGTGACGAGAGTCCCCCTACAGGCCACCAAAATGTTGTGGTCCGTGCGCGGGTTGGAAGAAGAATTTCCGGACACACAAAGTATTTTAGAAGAGGGTGAGTTTATTGAGAACAAAGAGCAGAGTTAGGGAGGGGCGCTGCAAATACAGGGGTCGACTTCCTGATGACCAGGGAGAGCCGACCCCCTTCGTGGGCTAGTAGCCGACTTCTATAGCCTCAGGACAAAGAAAATTCGTGCTGGCGGGATGGCATTAGGTGACTGGTCAGGATGCTACATGGTTGCTACATGGTGAATATTTTACCTAATATGGACTCGAGGGCTGTCCGGTTTAGGTCAGGAAAGCCCATGGCAACAGTTGCTATGGGGGCTCAGTTAATTCCGGAGATTTTTGTCCTGTGCCCTTGATATAGGGCTCCACACCTATAACATTATAGATTTATTTAAAGCTAGTTATATAGGATACATTTTAATGTAAAAATAACTTTTAAAAATATAATGCATATATTTTTTTCAGTATGTGGTTTTAAATGTCTGCATAGTTTATTGATTTAAAAACAATAATTCAAAGCACAAAGTATATTGAAGGCCGCCAGTGCAAAGACTTATCTGCAAATGAAAAGTTTAAGCTATAGCTTTGAATATTACCGTGGAAAAAAGAGTTGAGATAAATGATATTCCTCATACCTATATCATCGACTGGTTAGTTACTGCGACAAGGTATGAACAAATTGGTGCCTAATTATACAACTTCTCTTAGATGTTCACCGATGTTCACGACTTGGTGTTTTTCAAAGACGTTATGTGGACATCTAGACAACAGTTACTCATATTCAATGCACTCCTTAAAAGTGAAGTCAGCAGTTCTCTGTGGCAGAATTAAAACAGAGCAAGATCTGACAACCTGCCAATATCTCTAGGAAATCCTTATTAATCTCATATGGATGGATTTTGCTCCCACCTGGGAGCTTTGGAGTTAGCAGGCAGAATGTGTTACTTCTACAGTATTTCTATGAAGAAATGATTGGTTTGGAAGTCTTGTGCTCTCACTATTATTAGCATTAATTATTGCTTGCAAATAGTGTTACCCAAAGCAGGTGCATTTAATGATCCTATCTTAAAATACCTGACAGGGAAAATGGCAAAACATCACACCTATTTTTACCTCTTGTTATTAGCGCTTTGAAAACACAAAAGCATCTTCAGTTGAGGTGTTGACATAGAACACTAAGTAACTTCTGAAGATTAGAAAAAAAAAGTTTTATTGAAAAGTAGGCATTTTTGAAATTGGTACAAATAAACAAAGAAGTAATCTGAAAAAAATTACATTTGTATTTTTTTCTTAACAAGCATGTTTGAGGAGCACTAACTATCCTTTTTGCTATAACTATTAAAAGTTTCATTCCTGAGATTTTTGTAGTCAAGATTCTTAAAGTAAGCAGAGAGGAAAGAAATGTTTTCCCCAGATGGGAGGCTGAACTGTGGATTAACATCTCAGCCAGTTAATTTCTTTCACTTTTCCATACATTAGATTTTTCATTTAGGATATATTCACACTGTAATTTATTCCTTACCTACGGGCCCCCAAAGGTGCCACATCCTCAAAGAGCTGAAATATTCAGCTGACAGATGGTATATAAGTAAAAGTTATTGTTACTAAATATTTGCCATTGTAGGTAGCTTCCTTCTTTTAAAGTGCGAACATAGAAACAAAATGAGTTTTTCACATCTGGTTTGATATAAATAACAATTCAAGTATCTCCTTTAAAATGATGTTCTGAAAAACATTAACATTTATGAGTCACTAATTTAAATATATTTTCTGAAAGGCAGAATATTCCTGGAATATCCTTTGTTTTAATCATTACTTAGACTGAAAAGATCAAAACCTAGCTTTGGTCCACGTCATATTTTTGATAGTTCCTCATTTTTTAAAGCTATATACTTAACTAATCATTTAGAAAAAATGAACATCACATGCATGAAAGGAAAGCTTCAAACGATAACATTTCATTTAAAAAGCTGTATTCAAATGAAGATGTGGTCTAAGTCATTTGTGCTTATTTTCGGTTAAAGCTGACATATAGGATGTTCACTGAGCTTTCGTGTGAAATGGGGTTGTATCATAATCTTGAAAATGAATTCCCTTAGAAGTTGTGATCTTCATTATAGCCCCATTCAAAGCGTCATCTTCAATGAGTGTTATTAATCCATTGGCAATCATTGATGGGCTAAAAATAAAGGAAACATCAGGGTTTTAAACTTAAAGAATGAGGCATAATTATCACACCGTCTTGAGTTATTTTTGAAGTATCTATCACCTTTAACATGTAATAGGGAAATGTATATCATGCAGCTATTGCTACCTTCGTTTTTTATTCAGTTAGATAACTAAATTATAAATTTAGTGGTGCATTTCCACACCCACCCTTCTGTTATTTTATAGGAAGGATTCATAAATTTATATTTATTATTTATATTGAGTAAATGATTATTTTTCCATCTTTAACCTATCAGTAGAATTTAGACTTATCAGATAGAAGTGTTTATTAAGAGTAGAAATTTGAAGAATTGTAGCTAACATTTATTGAATGTCTATTATTTATCTGCTACCGTTTTAAGTACCTTACATATATCAACTTATTTGTGGACTTTCCAAAGTCCCCTAAGTTTGTTTTAGTATTATCCCCATTTTACATGCAAGAAAATCAAGGTGAGTAGAGGTTGATGGATAAGTTCATGGTGGGTGTGGTGGAGTCAGGATTAGATCCAGATGACTCCGTCCTGTGAGACGCCAACTGCTCTAACTCAGACATGGTTCCCCCAAACATGTGTGTTTATCAGTTGTTTCTTAGGAAAGTGGTTGAAGTTAGGGGGGCATATTTAATTTCACAAAGGGTAAATATGAATATTGCTTGGAATTTAGGCAGATGAGGTATCATTGCTTCCAAAGACAACTAAACATCACCTTTTAAAAAAAGTATCTGATTATGGTTGAAGGTATTAATGACGCATTCTTTATACCTAAAAGCAAAATTCATGATGTGTCAACATATTCTATTCAGAAACCCAGAAAAAGTATTTTTTTTTCAGAGATTTTGTCAAACCAAAACTTGGAAGCTTGCATGAGTTTCTCAAATTTAAAAGCTATTTTTTTTCCTTTTGATTGCTTATGTCTAGATAGCACTTTGATCCATTGTATAAAGGAAGATAGGTATAGTTTTACTTACTCCAAAATTCCATAGTATTTCATCATATCCTTGATATGATCCGTGTATTCTATATATTGTCCCATGTTTTCTTCTTTTTCAATGGATTTGAGGATGGGTGTATTAACAAAGCCTGGGCAAATGGCATTCAGTCTCACACCACTGTTCATGAGATTAGCAGCCATCTGCCAATTGGAAGTAGAAGGTTGCAGATTTCAGGAGTTTTGTAAATGTATAACAGGATAAACTGATAATTAAAGCTAGTTTAAAGACTCTGATGTGAAAAGTACTAGACAGCTATCCTTCTAGCTATATAACGATGACAATGATAAGGCTGCCTGGTGGCAGAAAGTAAAAGAATACATAACTAAAGTGCTGAACTAATTCTTGCAAGCCTCACCTAATTACTTTTTTAAAAAAATCAATATTACTGGGCAACTCCTGAAAATACTTGATTATCTAAAGCGCTCTTATCTACTGAACACTGCAGGCAGCCGAAGGTAATAAGCTGAGGCTTAGAATTGATATCCCAAGTTTTCTTTGAAATTGGGGTTGTATTAAAGAGAATACTTACTTAAAAATTACTGTTAGTGGAGAATTTTAGGACTTTGATTGATTCTAAAGACACTCAGTAATTTGCACTATCTGGAAGACAATTTTAATTATTTTTAGACTAACCTTCTTTGGCTTTTATTTGAACTATTTGTAAAACAAAATGTAAGTCAATTATTTGTGGATTCCATTTGCTTTCTTGCTAAAATTTATTCATAACCCCCCTAATCAATACTTGTGGTGCTTTCAAGGTTTTCTGTGGACAAGCACAGAGTAATAAGAAGTTTGAGTTGCCCGATGTGGACTAAGGTCAAATAAAACAATGCTCTGCTTTCTTGTTTCAGCTCTTACACCATGAACAAGTGTCCTTTTCGCGGTACTTGCCCATGTTTTTCTCATCTTTGTGCTTGTGTTGGTGATTTTGCTATCTGAAATGTCTGCAAGGCATAGTGCTGAAGTGCTGTCTAGTATTTCTAAGTGCAAGAAGGCTGCAGTGTGCCTATGGATAAAATACACATGTTAGAGGAGTTTTCTTCAGGCATGAGGTATAAATGCTGTTGGCCATGCTAATACAATACATATTAAACACAATGCTTATTAAATAAGGTGTCTTTAAGCAGAAATATACATAAAACTAGGCTATGTGTTGATTGGTTATTCAAAATGTTGTAGCCAGAGGTTCACAGGAACTTAACCCTGAATTTCCCCTATGAGCAACAGTTTAGTACCCTCTAATTCAGTGTTTGCAAGTGAATTTATAGAACATAACTCACAAATAATGAGCATCAACTGTACAGGTGTCCAGTCTTATAACTGTAAACGCAACAGTTCTGATCTTCGCTTTGATTTACTTTGCTTTGTAGTAGTGTTATGTGTTCATTAAAAGTTGAATTAAAGATGAAGTCTTTGCAAATTAAATTAAAATTTCCAAGCAATTTCAATTAAGAGTGTGAGAGCTGCCAATCTTCCTTTTTGACTGAACATTTACCGTTCACCATCTGCTTTCTCTATCCCTAGCGTTTCTTGTTATCAATGATTTCCTGTTTGTCTGGCCCCTCTCTCCATTTCACCTAGACTAACCACTGTAGAGGTCTCCCAACTGCTCTTTCCTTTTCTGCACTTGTCCTCTCTCATACATTCTTTCTGAATCTCTCTTTTTTTGTCTTATTTTGGTTTTTTTGGCCATGCCACGCAGCTTGCAGGATCTTAGTTCCCCGACCAGGGATTGAATCCAGGCCCTTGACAGTAAGAGTCCTAACCACTGGACTGCCAGGGGATTCCCATGCATTCTCTGAAGAGCAGATAGAATGGTCTTCTTCAAATGGAAATATAATCTTGTCACTCCTGTGCAGAAAAAACCCATTGATGGCTGCATTTAGAATAAAATCCAAGCTCATGACCCTGACTCATAAGCCGCCTTTCGTCTGGCTTCTGCTTTTCTGGCATGCTACTTTCCCCTCGCTCATCAGGCTCCATTCAAGCTGCCCTTTTTTTTTTTTCAGTTTTTATAAAAAGGCACTTCATGCTGTCAATGCATGTGGTCAGTTAGTTCTAAAATAGTTTTCTAAGCTCTGTACACTTTCACCCTAGGTCTCCATGGAGACAGCATCCTTGACAACCCTATCAGGTAAACTCTGGCCGCACCCCTCCTTCCATTCTCCACGCTCTCGCTCATTTTTACCATATCTTCACGGACAAGTAACACCTGGAGCATACTGCATATTCCGTTTAAGGAAGTCTTAAGTTAATGATTTTTAAATTTGGAGTCAATTTCAAAAAAATAAGGAATATCTTCCCTTTTTTTTTTTTTTTTTCTGTATGAGGGCCTCTCACTGTCGTGGCCTCTCCCGTCGCGGAGCACAGGCTCCGGACACGCAGGCTCAGCGGCCATGGCTCACGGGCCCAGCCGCTCCGTGGCATGTGGGATCTTCCTGGACCGGGGCACGAACCCACGTCCCCTGCATCGGCAGGCGGACGCGCAACCACTGCGCCACCAGGGAAGCCCTATCTTCCCATTTTTTACCCTTAAGGATATTTTTCAGTAAGCTGTGTTTAGAATCTACTTCATTTTAAAATGATCTATTCTAGGGACTTCCCTGGCAGTCCAGTGGTTAAGACTCTGTGCTTCCAGTGCAGGGGGCACGGGTTTGATCCCTGGTCAGGAACTAGGATCCCACATGCCATGTGGGCCAATAAACAAATAAATAAATAAAATGGCTAATTTCATGTTAAAATAAAATAAAATTATCGATTCTATATTTGGTCCTTTACATGATCTGAAAACTATTTTTAATAATATATATTGAAGTAGAACTCATTTTTCTATCTTTAGTCCAGATGTATTGAATTCTGACTCTGTTCCCCTCTACTTCATAGAACTCATGCATCACATATGCACAGAAAAGAGAAAGAGACCCTGCGGTCGTTGTATCCTCACCGCTGCCGAGCGGGTGAATCCAATTATGCCATGTTTGGAAGCACAATAAACAGGCTGTTGTGCAACAGGCATCAGCCCTGAGACAAACAAATAAAAAACAAAAACACTTTTATTAAAAGAATAAGCAGACAAACCCCAATACTTGCTATGAAAATGAATAATTTGTGCCTGTTCCATTTTAAGATTAATCTAGAAAATACACTAAGGTAATCACTGGACAACTTTGTAAAACTCACTAGTCCAGGCATAGTTTATTCCTCCTATAACCTCTACTATACTGTCCAAAATTTATGGTCAGTAAGCTACCGTCTAGGGATGTAGCCAAGAGCGATACATAAGTTTTTCTGCTTCCCTGATGAAGTCAGGAGAAGTCAATGTTATCTAAAACACCGGAAGAATCATCTTGAAATCCAGTAAGTTACTATCTAATTTTCAGTTTTTATGTCTGGATTTTTAAAAAGTGTATATTCTATATTTTTTAAGGCTTCCAAATGCCTGAAGGAGTTTAAACTGCTTAAGCGGGGTCTGGGCAGTATTATTTGTCTTCATTATAAGTTGGTAAGCATTTCCCTATCACGAATTGCACTGAACAATGCCGCTAAGTGTTTAAGAAAATTAAAAGTTAACTTCTTTTGATTCTGATCTGTAGCAGATGCCTAGATTTTCTCATCCCATGACTTAGGAAAAGAAAACCAGAAATAAAAATGTTTGATCCTATTTTATTTCCTTTCATAATTATGTACTCAGCAACAGAATTCAAGCAGCTTTAGAATTGGCTTAATTTTCCATTTACACACAGTAGTAACTGCTCAAAAATACGATTAAATCTATGGTGTGGAGAAAAAGTGGTACTGCAGCAGGTATGGCATCTTTTCTCCCCTATCTCCCAGCCCGACGTTACCCCCTCCCCGCTACCAGAAGAAACAAAACAAGAAAAACTGATTTTGCTGTAGTTACTATCACTATCAAGCATATTTCTCGTAATGGTCAATTCTCTATCTCAATCAACAGTGAAACTTTTGACTAGAGCCATTTGTACATCTTGGCTTTTAACTAATTTCTTGAGTTAACGCGTTCTACCATTTTAAAAATTTGTGATTTCTCCAAGGAAGAGCGATCCCTGATTACTTTAATGTTATTCATGTCAAATGTCATGATACTACTAAATGATTCTGCTGAGACGTGGTCATCTCCACCCAGCTAACTAGTCCCAGAACCCCACCGATGGTGAGTGTGTTGTACCAAAGTGCAGTAATAAAGGCGGACCTTAACCACTCCCTGGGTGCCTGCCAGGTCTCAATTTATGAAGTACGTTTGCTCAAGAGCAGTTTAAATCCCTGGGGATGGTAGATCACACACAGTGCGTCCTCCCAATGATCTCAAAGTATGCAACGTGGTTCTCTTTTTGTTTTGTTTTGTTTTGTTTCGGATCAGTAACAGTAACGTGTAAGTTAATTAAGTTTGTCAGTGTCAGGCAACAAGAATTCATGATGCCTCCACAGGGTGAACAGGTGTATTAGGAGATCGAGATAAAGAGAATAAACAGGTGCAGCCAGGCGTTGCTGCTTCTTGTTCTTGTAAGTTAGTCACTGTTCTACCCGCTCCTTCAATGTTTCGGAGACCAAGGTAGTGGTTGTAGGTGGCATTCACGGACAGCAGGAAATGCAGAGTGAACCTGAGTCAGAGATGAGCTGTTGACAGCCACAAAAATCACAAGGACGTCAAAGATGAATGGGAATGAATTTCTGTTATGTTTGTTGAGGCACTGACCTTCTGAACCCAAACTGGTTCAGAGTGTCACAGCAGCAAAAGAGAGCAAATACTGTTGTGTTGGTTCTGTCTAAGAAGCCAGCTGCAAAACACATACTTTCCTTTAAAGGTAGAATTGCAGATGCAATCAGAATTTGTTTGCATTTTTAAAGTGGCACTTGGCTTTATGACTCTTGTGGCATTCCAATGACATTTTCACTGCAGTCCTGCAGAATGTTTCCTCTTGCATTGCTTTCACTCTCTGGCATTAGATCAAAGGCTGCATAAATCCATTTCAGACATTCAGAAATCAAGCATCCTTTTAAGATATTTTTCCAGCTTTTTGGTAAAACTGGCATACAATAAACTGCATATATTTAAAGTGTGTGGTTTGATAGGTTTTGACATAGGCCTACACCCACAAAACCACGACCACAATCAAGATATGAACACAGCCATCCCCTAAAAGTTTCCTCATGCCCCGTCATCCTGTCCTGCCTTTCCCCTCCCCCTAAGCAACCACCGATCTGTTTTGTGTCACTATAGATTAGTTTGCCTCTTCTAGAAGTTTATATAAACGTAATCATACAGTGTAAACTTTTCTGTCTGACTTCTTTCACTCGGGATAATTCTTATGGGATTCATCCATGTTGTAATGTGTATCAATAGCTCATTTCTCTTTCTTCCTTTTTTCTTTTTCTCTTTCTTCCTTTTTTTTTTCTGAATGGTATTACATCGTAAGGATATACCTATCTATTGCATATGCATTGCTCTTTTGATAGATATATTCAGTTTTGGGGTCTTATAAAAAAAGAGAATTCTGTTTTTCATTTATTTTATTTAGGCAAGTTGTAGTTAATTTAGTTAAGTAGAGAGTTTTTCTTTATCTCCCCAGTACATGTAGATTTTAACTGTGGCTCCTTATGTTTCAGACAGGTAAAGATGTGTGGGGTTGTGTCCCTAACTTGCCAACTGACTTTCAGTGTAGAAGTTTGCTCTCTCTCCCTCAGTTTGCTGCTTTGAAAAGGGAGGCTAAAGGGAGAGAGAAAAGTTGTTTTTTTTTTTTTAAGGCTTTTCTTTTTGACAGTGATTTTAGTTGGGGTGGAAATGTTTCAGAAATCCAACATTTTCTACTGGGTCTCACGATCCATTTCTCCCTTCCAAGTATAAACATTACTGCTGTTGTGGTCAACTTCAGTATGGTATTGTTTAGCCATAGCTCTGTTACCAACCTTAGACCTGCAGCACCAACATACAGTGTTTCCGTGTGCTTCAAATAAAAACCTGTTCTGAGGCTAGTAATTAAGGTCGGCTCAGAGAATTGTTCAGGGTGTGTCTGATATGACTCTGGGGACACCACTCACATGGTAGTTTGTGGAGATTGTTCCCCACAGAGTTCCTGCAGTTTACAACCTGCACAACTATACATGGCAGCCCTCCATGGTAGAGGAGGAGGATGAAGCAAGAGACTGAGAAGGATGGACCAGTGGAGGCAGGAAGAGAACAAGCTAAGCATCGTGTCACAGAAATTAAAGATGGGACTATTTTAAGAAGCCTAGAGTGGTTACTTTTATCATGTGCAGAATCAAAAGAGAATGGCTTTTCTTTGAGATATTAACGTCTCAAAAATCACTCATCTAACAACAGTAGCCCTCTTGGTTTCACCTCCTTCTCCAGCTACCTCTCCACTGCTCCACAGCTCACCCTAACCAGGCTTTCCTCTGACCAGTCCAGTCCAACAGATCTTGTGGCGGTTGCCAGTGACGGGCGTCTGCTAAGGCGGGGTCTTCATCTTGCGTGATACTTTGCTCAGTGGCAACCAACACAGTTAATTATGCTCTCCTTGAAACACTTCCCTCCTTACGCTGGTGTCCTTCCACCTCACACTCACTCGCAGCTCCTCCTCCTCGACCAGACCCACAAATAGGCTGGGGGACCCGAGAGCTGGTCCTGGTCCTCTCTGCTTTTCTATGCACACTCTTTCCTTAGGTGACCTTATCCACTCCTGTGGATGAAATTCATTCTCTCCATGTCTCTTTCATTCTCATTCTCTCTCTCTCTCTCTCTCTCTCTCTCTCTCTCTCACACACACACACACACACACACACACACACACGAACACACATAATTTTCAAATTTAAATTCCAGATGTCCAGCCAAGATCTTTTACTCTGTCTTGAGATGGGAAATTTAGTTTCTTCCCTTAAAATACAGTGTGTGCTAAGTCAAAAGGTTTTACAGGAGTGAATTCACTCCAAGTAAGTGCCAAATATAATGAAAACATGTTTTAAATAGTTAGTTGAAATGTATAAAACCAAGGGGAGGATCACCATTTGACCAGAGTTTTATTTCTTATACTACGTAACCATTTAAAAATGTCCTTCTAATTGAATCGGTCGAGACAGATTATAGCACAGTAGTTTGGATTTTGGGTGCCAGACTGGCTGATCTCAAATCCTGAATCCACCACAGTGAGCTCTGTTACCTTTGGAGGGGTTACTGCTGCCTACCATGGTGTTTTTCCTCTGTGAAATAGAGTAGTAATAGTAGCTATTGTGAGTCCTGAATGAGCTAATTTACATAAAATACTTAAAACTGTGCCTGACACATAATAAGCGTTACAATTTGCTATTATCTTTGTATAAATGTAATCATTTTTCCTAAAGATGAAACATCTCAAGTCTTGTTTATTGTTTTATTTACCTGTTTATCCACATCGTACCTTTTTATGAAAATGTATCTTTTGCACTAAAATGCCACAAATCTGGTACCGCATCCTAACTGGGTTTGGTTTCTGAACCTTGGCAAACCGTCGACTCTTGCTAATCCTAATTCAAAAGTATTACAGAAGTGCATCCATTTAAGAACTATGTATTTAGTAACTTTAAATACAAAGGATATTGACGTAGTATTTTAAATCTGCTCTATTGAGAGCCCCTGGCGCAGGGCTAGGGTAGAACTTTGATATCTGACCATCCAGATCACCCCATCTGACTTCACAGGGAGTTCTGCCAGGATAGTGACTACAGGCCCAGTTGCTGGAATGAATTTGGATTTTTTAAAATCTTGCAAATTAATTCCCATATGCACAGCAAAATTATTTTGTCTTCATGTTAAAGGATTTAAGAATAACACAACAAAGGACTGAGACCATGAGAGAACAGTCTCTAAAAAAATGTCATTTTGTTTGATGTTGTGAGGAATCCTTAATTGTGCTTAAAAATGGATGCCTTATATTTAAAAAGTTAAGAATAGATTTTCAATACTTATTTATTCTGGGCCCAGCACTCTGCAAGTTTACTTAAAGAATTGTGAAATGGCTCGCTCTCCAAAATACAACATGTGTAATTAGTTGCAGGTTTATGTCCGTCCTAACTGTAGATTAAGAAAAATAATATCAACAGAGGGAGAAATTTTACCCACAAAACAGAAATATTTTCTACAGCCACTCAGGATAATAACACCAAATGGCACCGACTGATGGGATAATTATGAAAAAAAATTTAAATACCTGAAAATGACACATATAATTATAGAACAAATAAAGAAGTCATTTGGAAAAGTAAAATATCATTTCCCTTTCCACATTAGTTCCTCTATCTTTAATATTCTTTCTACCTGTATTTACAAAAGATAACTTTAATATCACCATTTCACAGAAGGTAAATCGCTCAAAAAGTTTTTGTGCAAAAAACTGAAATCTGCTCAGACGGCAGTTGTACTGAATCCTTAAATGTATTTTCTTTTAAATGGATAGAAACTGTGTAAGATAGACTATACAGAAGTGCTAAAGAAATTCAACTTAGGAAAGGAAATTGAGAATCTAAGGATACTGATCTTTGCATGATAAACTTGAGTTCAGCAGCTGTGCTAAAAAGCAGGGATCGAAATTCCTCACATTTTCTTTATAATCAAAAAAGAAACGGTCTACCCATCTTTCTGTGTTTAACCAGCACTTCTCTAATAAGGAAAAAAAAAGAGAACTGGTGAGAATCCATTTATCTATGTTGGTGCAGAAAGTGGACCACAGTAACTGGTGGACTTCCTTATCAGATGCTTTTCCACACAACAGAACACCTTATCTGATGCTGCTTTTTTGCCCCTCAGTCGCATGCTTGCCGTTAACAGATTATGTCTTAAAGTATGACCTGACATAAAAAGTGGCATAAACGCCCACAGAACGACTACATCTTCTGTGATCAAAATCTTTCCAGAGAAGGTGACCCCAGCAGCACTTTCCAGGGATTGTTAATTCTCAGAAAGTTGTCCCTAAGGTCCCATCACAATCCCCCTTCCTGAAAGTTCAGATATCCCCTACGCTGTGATCAGACGAAACCAAGATGAGATTTCTCAGCCACTCTAAGCATGTCCCTGTGCAAAGTAGAGCCTGGTTCCTCAAAGTGTGCGCCAAGGAACAGCATCAGAAAGGCAGGATCCACCCCAGACTTACTGAGTCAGAATCTGCCTCTAAACAAAGCCCGTAGGTAATGTCTCTCAGGTTGAATTCTAGAAGACTATTCATTTTCTTAATAGTCTTTATGGCTAGGAAACCCTAAATCGTTTATCCATTCCTCAAAAGGCCAATTTATAACTCTTCAGCCTTTCCTACTGATTCCTTTTAGTGTGTGTCTTCTTAATAATTTTAAGCCATAAGACAGCAAAACGGACACCACGAAGACTTCCGCTGGTACTAAGCGGGGGAGGTGGCCCACGTACTCACAGCCGTTGACATCTGACCAGTTAAGATCCAAATAATACAGATTCAGCCATTGTACGAAATACACTAAAATAGAGCAACATAAAATTGCTTTTTTTTTTGCGGTACGCGGGCCTCTCACTGCTGTGGCCTCTCCCGTTGCGGAGCACAGGCTCCGGACGCGCAGGCCCAACGGCCATGGCTCACGGGCCCAGCCGCTCCGCGGCACGTGGGATCCTCCCGGACCGGGGCACGAACCCGTGTCCCCTCCATCGGCAGGCGGACTCCCAACCACTGCGCCACCAGGGAAGCCCTGTGCAGCTTGTTTGAGAGGAGTTGTTCCACTATAAATTGGAGATAATTAAACGGATTTCTATTGTAGGGATTTGTAAAAGTTAAATGTGATATCACAGAGCCAATAGTTTATCACAGTGCCTGGAACTTGGCACTTGCTAAATATGTTAGTCCCTCCTCTTTGAAGCAAAAATAGTTGCAGAGGCTTTTACCACGTGATTACCTGAAACTTCTGGCCTGCTGTGACATTCCAGGTGCAGCTGCTCTTCAGGCCACGTGAGTTCTAAAGCCTTGTACCTCTCATCGTGCTTCTGTTTCACCTATGCCACGCTAACTGGTGCTGCCAGGTTAATGAAATGCTGACGTATAGGTCTTGGGGTAGAAACTTTGCCAGTTACGTTCATAGCCCCATTTCCCTTCTGTCCACGTTTAACATGTTTGGTTAACTTGAATGTGTTTGTTATTTAAAGCGGTAACTTTAGCACTTCTGCTGTAACACAAACTAATTACATAGTTGTGGATACAACTTAGAGCTCAAGTGAGTATGTCGCTGGGCTGGGTTGAAGACATGCTAAACAAATTCTAAGATTTTCAAGTATTTTCTTGAGACTCTAATGTTTTCAATTCAGAGCAGATATGACCTTCGTGGTGTCACTCACCAAATGCTACCGAGTGACTTATTTTTGAGGCATAGCAAACACCAAGAGCTCAGTAGCTGAGCAGGTGGGAGCAGGGTTGGTGGACAGACTCCTTTTCCTGGATGACTACTCTTCCTTTCCCACTAAGTATAGAAGAAGCATAACTGACTCCTATGCGAGGTCTCCTGGGAGCAGAGCTGTTTATCTGCTTTAAACCACACTTCACTCTTCTCTCTTGTTCAACTTTTTCTTGTTTGACAGTTAAGGATGGATGTGGTAAAATGAGTGCAGGTTTATATATTATGTTTATAGACAAAAACTCGTACAGAAGAATCTATGTGGTTAACAGAGGTTGGAACAACTTCCGGGACTTCAGGGACAAGCACACCCTTCCCTCAATACACCGAGGAATCGCTCTCCACTGTAACTACTCCTCTGTTTGTTAAACTTACTAATTGCATCTGATACTCAGTCTGCGTCAGCGGTCATTACTCATTAACTTGTCTGCTGAAACCAGTGTGTCAACTTGAGGTTTTACTATGACACTAAAGGATTCCACTGGATCTGTGCAAGAGATCGTGGGATGGACTCTGGTTGGGTTGAATATTACCTACCATTCCTTCAACAGAGTGAGCCATAGGGGGAAAAGAGGGAAAGTCTGTGAGGAAGGAATATTTGGAAAACACAGAGGAAGCAAGCATTAGAACTACTCTTCCTACACATTTATTTGTCAATTATACCTCATATAAGCTGAGGAGTCAAAAAAAAAAAAAAAAAGAATTACTTTGACTCCAGTAACCCCTCAAAGACTTTTTTGGTCATCTGACCTCTGCCGACATGCTCCGACTTCAAGGGAACAAAATTGTTGATATTATTTCTGAGGAGAGTATGAGGATGTGAGACGTCTACATTTATCTTCTGCTACTATTACAAAATCCTGTATTTTTATCAAACTGATGTCATTATGGGAAGAACAGAAGCTCTTGGTGAGTGGATAAAATTCAAGACAATACATTTGAATACTCTTTCTGAGATGAGGACACCTCAGTGACAAAGCCCAGGGTCAGAGGAGGGGTAGCAGGGGCTGTCTGGATTGGCCAGAGGCAACAAGGAAATGGTGTATATGCCACAGGTATGGAGGACGGGCATTATGAAGGTACCCAATCAAGTATAATGGACGGAGACGAACTACTGAACCATGATCAACAGAGTTACCCTGCCTGTTGGGAGGAAAATCAGAGGGAGAACCACTTTGCTTTTTTTGTTTGTTTGTTTTTTTAAAAAAATAACTTCATTGGAGTATAATTGCTTTACAGTGGTGTGTTAGTTTCTGCTGTATAACAAAGTGAATCAGCTATGCATATACATATATCCCCATATCCCCTCCCTCTTGCGTCTCCCTCCCACCCCTCCCTATCTCACCCCTCTAGGGGGTCACAAAGCACCGGGCTGATCTCTCTGTGCTATGCGGCTGCTTCCCACTAGCTAGCTATTTTATATTTGGTAGTGTATATATGTCAGTGCCACTCCACTTTAGGCTGTTCTGCTATTCACTAGACTGTAAGAGTGTCAGAAAGGTAATTCAAAGCCAAAGTGGTCTCCTCGTTGAATTTATATCCATTCATTGTTTTATCTGCACGATTAGAGAAGGATCCACACAGGGTTCCCAATACTGGCTCTGAGAGAGGTAAGAAGAAAATTCACACCCGGGATGGATACTGTGACAAAGCAGGCTCTTAGCCAAGAAAGCCAAGTGGACATCTAATTGTAATCCCTACATTACTCTTCTCTATGGCATGTTTTGACTTGGGATGTTGGTAAGCTCCCCAAATGATTCCAGGGCTTTACTCTGTGTGTGTCAAATGGGGCAAAAGCTTAAGCTTTCCCTGAAGGTTTAATAAATAGTCCTGAGATTAAAGCAGTGCCCAGGAGGCCTGAAGGTACTAGCAAATCGCACTGGCTTAATCAAGTGACAGGAATTCAGTTTCTCTTTCTTTATAATTAGGCTAAGATAGACACAGAAAGAGAGACAGACTGACAGACTCATAGATAGAAGAGAGAGAAAATCAAGTGGTGAAGAGTAGGGGATCTCGTATCAGGCTGCTAGCATGAGAACTGCAGCTCCCCCGCTTCCCTGCACGTAAGCTTGTGCAAGAAACCTCAACTCCCCAGGCTAGGTTCCCTTATCTGCAAGATGAAGATTATAGAATCTACTTCACTGTGCTGTTGAGAGTATTAAATGAGAGAACACATACGCAGTGTTTAAAAGAGTATCATGCAAACGGTGAGCGCTCAGTGAAAGTTAATTGTTACTATATATTTAAATATTTTTATTGGATAAAAGGCAGTACTACCCTGCATTTCTCTGTTCATGCTCTTTGGGGCAAGTAAGCCTCTCCTGGTACAGAGGCTTTCCCAGAGAGTCCTATATTGATTCAACGCTGAGGCCTTCTCTCTTTCCTGAGATTGAAATCAGTGCCTCCAATGATACAAGGTCAAGAGTCTCCTGGTATGGTGTTCATGGTTCTCCAAGTGTCACCAGCCCCCTTAACTTTAAGAGAGAATTCATGGAATTATGTCTTAATCACCACCCTAGGTTCTTCTGTACATTTATATTTGTATTAAACTATTAAATATTTCTTCTTAATTCTCCAATCATTTATATATTTTTCTTAGGATTTCATTTCAAAATAGTGTAGATTTAGCCGTGACAATTTGCCTTTTGGGTTCCAGCCTCTGAGAATCTAAACTTCAGCCCTCTCTGGGTCTGAATATCTCTTTTAAGTATTGCCCATGCTTTCACCTTTTAATGTACTCTTGGACTTGAAATGTTACAATTTATAAGTAGATTACATGTTAGGAAAAATAACCAGATTACCCTGAACAATTTATAGAACTAGGGCTATAATAACTCTAGGGGTGGCATTTTTGTCTTGGAGCAACTCAGAAAATGAGATGCGGGTTTATTTTTGAGAACTTCTGAAGAGGGAGATGTCTAAGTTTTCACTCGTGCTAAGTTCACAGTGGTGTAAAGACCATCTGACAATGATTCCCGGAGGAATGAGAGAAACGCTGAGCCTCAGACACTAGTGTGGTCACAGGTACCTCCAAACCTGACTCCCCCAGTGCTACTGCAGTTGGGAGGTGGAGGACAGGATGGAGTCGGGGGTGGGGGGTGGGGCAGCGAGGAACACCGATTCTGCAATTACCACAGCAACTGAAACCAACCAAATGACTGAAGAAAGTCTCACTGTTTTTTGGACACAAATACTTTAGACTTGCTGTCAATATTTGGTCAGGGTGCTAAAATTTCATGATTTCACTTTAACTGTTCAAGACCCATTAATGATTTTTTTCCTAGAATTTTCAAAGTAAAGTCTTTCTGCTCCAAAAGTTCCTGCCAACGGTTTGTAGGTAATACTGAGTAAGACGACATCAGCTGATCGTAAATCACACTGCCCCGAATAAAACACAGTTTGGATGGCCCTTTGTGGCAAGGATGATCAGCTCTCCTCTGACATCCAGCCTTAGACACACAGCTAGACTACATTTCCCAGACTCCCTGTCGTGAGGTGAGCCATGAGGTCAAAGCCTGTAGGAAGGTGAGCAGGGTGAGGTTTGCCACTGCAGGGCTGGGGTTTAGAAGAGAAGCCACACCTTCTCAGGGTTCTTTCGCTCTTTGTGTAGGAAAGAAAGGAGTCCCCCAGGGCCAGCATAACCCTGGAAGCTCCACGCTGAAGAGCTTCCGCCAGCCTGGTTTCCCAAAAGACTGCGTACAGAAGAGGTTCCCTGAGGCAAGGATCTTGCCCTGCGCTGATACATGAGTGAGGAATAAGCTTACGCTATGTTTAAGCCATTACACCTTTGGGTCTATTTATTATTGCAGTTTAGCACTGAAGCGAAGTGGAATATGCCACCCCAAAATATGGGCATAAGGGTGAATTTGAGATAAAGGCACTTGTAAAACAGCAGGTGCAAGGGAGCACTTTAATCTCCCTTTTCTTCCTGAAAGCAGGACACAGAATCCCATGTAAAACATTCTGTCCTGGTACCAGGAGAAAAGAAACCTTATCGGTGGAGATTGGAGTCAAGGCCAAGAGACATCTGTACAGACGTTGTTAAAATAACTTTATCTTTCTTTAGTCTCCCCATATATTTTAGTTACTTTCCCACAATTGCCTTGCTTTGTTCAACCTAGTTTATAAACACCGAGGCCTTGCCATTTCTTTGGGTCTTCATTTTCCTAGGGGGGCTCTCATGGACATGTGAAAACCTGTATGCTTTGCTCCTGTTGATCTGTGTTATGTCAATTTCATTCTCAGGCTGGGCCAGAGAGGCTGAGAAAGTAGAGATCAAGTCTGGCTTCCCCTACAGTATATCCCAACTAACTATATATGCCATATTTTAAAATTAGACATGCTTACTAAAATCACACAGGAGTAGAGATACCTTAACTATGTTTTAGTCCTTTTTAGTCTATCAAAGGTGCTTTTACATGTTTTACTGCTTAGGAATCTCACAATAACCTTTGACAAATAGCAACTCTGGGAAAATATCTATACATTTTTTAAAAAATAATACTGCAGAAGGATACCTTTTAAAAGTCACAATTTAAGATAATAGGAATAAACTTAGAGTTTGAACTTCTGATATTATACAACATAAAATTCCATAGAACCAGTAAAAAAAAAAAGTAAACCAAGTTCCAATTTCAAACCTGAGTTGATAATAAATACACTTTGAAGAGTTACTTTTGTGGTCCCAATTACCAGTAAGAAATCATTATTAACATGATAATTGTCCTTACCTGCTAAAGAGGACATATTAATAATGATGCCACCTTCACCTCCATTCTGCTTGCTCATGTAATCCAAACCCAGGTAGGTTCCACTGATGACAGAAACCTAGTCCAGGGGCAGAAATGGGAAAAGCAACAGAGCTATTATACTTTATCATATGGTCACACACCAAAGTTTTTATTGCTATCCCAGACACCGAGGGAGATTCCTGCACGTTATCAATGAAAGGTTTTGAAGTGGCTGTGTTTTTTTAGACGCATTGACTGGATTCTTTTATTTGCCTAAACTTGTAGAGCTCATCACATCTCTGCAAAACTTCACTTAGTTGCCTGATCTGAGATTTTATGATAAAGGTTATTTTCCAAGTGTCTTGTTACTTTCACTAATCCTCAGCATATTCAAGAATTCTATATATTCTTTTTCTTTTCTAAATACTGGATACAAAATGTATTCACCCTTCTTAGCACATGGTTCTCTTGTCCAACTGTTCCACATCTATCTGCTCTGTTTCATTCTCTTGGATCTTGGAATATGTAATAGTGGATACCCTCGATTTCCTACACAGTTTTCATTTCCTTCGTCTGTTTTGCATTTGTATCTACTTCTTCTGCATGTAATACAGAGGAAGGTGATCTCCCCTGTTTTAGTACAGACGGTGATTAATCTATTTCAATCACAGAAATCCCATTCCCCTTTGCCCGTGACTGGTTTAGGAGCCAACTGTGACCATTTCTGGTGAGACCCGAGAAGCAATGCGTTGGAGGTGGGGTCTGGGTTGGGGAGGGCAATGGAAGAGGACTCCGCGGAGAAAATTTTCATTGCTCTTAAGAAAACCAGGAAGAAATGATTGCGCTACTCCTTTTTCATTGCTTTGTATGGGGGCAATGGCTGGAATGAAGTTATATTGATAGCATCTTTAAGAGGAAACCACCATGATGGCTGGCAGATGGGGATGGGATCTGGGAGCTGCGGCGTCAAGCAATCCTGAACTCTGTGTCGTATGAGATCACATAGCTGTTGTACCCAGTTTGAGCAAGGGATTTCTGTTCCTTGGACATACGGTCTTGAGTAATGAAATCACTTAATTTTGTTCATCACTCCTTCAGCTGTCCCTTTGAAAGCTTACTCTGCTTTGCTACTCACACCCAGGTATAGGCACCTTTTCGGTTTTATTCTAACATTTAAGAATTAACCAGTATCAAAATCAACTTGTGACATGAAACATATTTGAAACCTTACATTCCCTTTTAGATTTAAGAACTCCTCTCCCTTCCAACTCAGACTTTTGAAAGGTGAAAATTTGCTTTCGACATCTTAATTCCTACGTCTCTCATTCTTTACAACACTGCAAAGAAAATAATACAACAGATAATGAGATAACGAGTCTGAACCTGAGGGTATATATTGGTGGTTGCCTTCTTTTTATTTTAAAAAGTGCTTTTGGAGTTTTTTTGACAAGGATCCAGAGTTGCCTCTCTACCTAACAGTAGTTCTAGCACAAAAAAAGTAAGCTGAAGATTCTATTCACTTAAGCCATGCAGCAGTTTGATATTAAGTAGGCTTAGGGAGAATGAGTGAAACCTGCACATGATTCCCTTTAAAAAGGAAAAACAAAACATTAATGGTTTATATAAGAAGGAAAAGAATGTAGATGGCTGAAATTACTGAAGTAGTTAGATTCTGTGTGTTTCTGCCCAAGTCTCCAGCATGTCTGAACAGAATTTCTGTTTACGTGTATTGGCGCTATGCTTATATTCTCAGGTATTTACAGCTTTGCTGACACCTGCTTTTGTGTTTTCAACATCTACAAGATGCAGCCAAATAGAAAATTTGGGAATGTTTTTAATTTTTTTTTAAAAGCCAGACTTATTTCCTGGTTTTTGATGGAGAAGGCAAAGGATTATCTTGCCATCCATTATCAGGTTAAGGACTGAGTAACTTTTCAAATGAAAGACTTTTTAGGATAAACCTGCAAAACAAAGCCTAAGGTTTTAGCTGTACATACAAGAAATTTTCACCTCTTTTCCTTTACTTTGACAACCTCTTCCATATCCCAGATCATATATTAATGGAATTGTTAGAAAAACATAGAATAAAAATGTTTCCTAAATATATTTGTGGCCTTTTGGCAACGTTTATACATTGTATAGATTGGGCCATTGTAATATCAAGCATCCTGGGAAAAAAAGAAAACAAAAATTACAGATATGTTCTCGCTACAAATACAAAAAAAGCTGGAATCTATAGTATTATTTTAGTCCATTTTGTAAAGGTAGTTAAATTTTTGTATTTGACTCTCAAACAAAAAAAGAGGAAAATCCAATGTCTACTTTTACTTAGTGAGGATAAATGAAAATTCAGTTATTGACAAAGTGATATAATTAACACATGCTTACTCAACAATTTTAGTTACGAAGAGACAATTTTTTTTTTTTTTTTTTTTTTGCGGTACGCGGGCCTCCCCCTGCCGCGACCTCTCCCGCCGAGGAGCACAGGCCCCGGACGCGCAGGCCCAGCGGCCACGGCCCACGGGCCCAGCCGCTCCGCGGCACGCGGGACCCCCCCCAGACCGGGGCGCGAACCCGGCTCCCCTGCATCGGCAGGCGGACGCGCAACCACCGCGCCACCAGGAAAGCCCATGAAGAGACAATTTTTATATGTAATACTGAAATTGTATAGTATTCCAAATGTTAACATACTTTTTTTTTTAACAAGTTAAAGCATTCTATAACTTAAAACCACTCTCATAAATTCCCCTATCCTGGAAATAATTCTCTAGTAATACAGGTAAATGGATAAATGAACTTGTTTAACTCCTCTTATTAGGCATAATGTCTTCCTGTTATACACACATATGTATATATGCTCCTATAACATTTGTGTGTGTGTGTGTGTGTGTGTGTGTGTGTGTGTGTGTGTATGTATTCACTACGGAATTTTCCTAATCTGTCATTTCCTTTATTTAATTTCCCTCCAGTCTGCAGTTGCTTTTAGTTTATTTATGGTTCTTGTGCTACACTGTAATTAAAGCAATTTTTTAAAAGATTCTGTCATCTAAATCATGATACTCTGCCTTTCAGGTTTCTTGTTTTTTCTCCAGCCAGTTCTCAAGGGATACTAATATAGATGATCATTTTTTTCCTGAAACCTTTTCTCATCTTTTATTCTTCCATGTTCAATCTTTTAAAATTTCTGCTTATTTAGGGGGTAGATATGATTGTCTTCCCCCTTGCAGAAGCTACTTATAAAATTTAGCAAGCTTTCCCTAACTGTAACATTTCAATGGGATCTTTAGATATGGCAGAATAGCAATAACAGAAAGTAGTTACTAATTTAAGGTGTAATCAACACCCTTGGAGCCAAGAAAAAGGAGTACACTTGACAACACTGTTTCTAGCCATTTCCTCAACTCTTCACTAGAGGCAATATAAAGCAGAGGGACCCACCTCGTTTAGAAATGAGATAGTGCGAATGAAGAAAATGTAGGTTTTTAGTCTCTGGACGAGAAATGCAATTTATTGAGTGACTGCTATGTAGTAGCACCGTGCTGGATGCTTCATACAATTTATGGTTTATTGATGCTTAACCAACCTTACAGGTAAGAGGATTACCTTCATCCTTTCACAAACTGGGAAATTCAAGATCAGAGACATGAAATAAAAGTTCATGAATTTTAAATTCAGGTCTGAAACAAATCTTTTTTAAAATCCCCAACAATGGCCATCTATTTTGTTTAATTTTTATTTGAATATACTAAAGGAGTCAATATAAGTTAGTCATATGTCCAAATTAGATTGTAAGTCCCATCTGAGTGGGAATGAATTATTTAGGTTTATTAAAGCTTCAAAAAGTAAAATAAATACATTACCAAATGGCCTTATAAAATAAATACATTACCAAATGGCCTTATCAATATTCAGAGTTAAGTCTACCTCTGCCCGATGGCCAGACCAACCTTTGAGAGTTATACAAAGACTCATTCTTTCCTGAACATTCCCTGTGTGCCTGAGCAGCTATAAATAAGGCAGCTGTGGCTGGTTTCAGAGTGAGGAAGCACAGAGGAGCCTAGTGGAAACAAAAGACTGGGAAGAGGTTTACTGGATCTCCTGTGTGGGAAGAGCAGTGAGAGCTGAAGAATAAAGAAAGGGCAAATTTGCTAAGGAGTAAAAGTGGAAGGACATATATACTGTTTGTTGTACACTGTTTGCAACACTGATGTGTTAAGAAACCATCCAAACATTGTGCTGAAACACAAAAATGAATATCCATGTATGCAAAATATCATAGCAGTTAATTTTTCTAATACACTTTAATTGAACATCTATGTATGCAAAACAAAAATTTTCTGCCTTCAAAGAACTTAGAGTAGACTAGCATAAGTTATACATGTATAGAAATAATTCTAATAAAATTTAAAAATTGGCATGCCTTATAAGGATGGTATAAATTATGTTGTATAAAATTTCAGAAGAGGGAAAGATACATGGTGAGGTCCTTTAAGCTGTTACTCTCTGACATGGACAAGAACGTGGAAAAATATGCAAGAGAGCACACAGGGAATTGTACAAGGAGGTAAATTACATCCAGAGCAGAGTTGAAAAAAATTATTGTACAAACCACACACAAATATTTGCATTATACTAAGAGAGATAATCAAGTTATAAGGATAATGATTGGTCAGACTCTAATCTACTTTTGCAATGGGTGTTGTAAGTATGAGGGGAAGTAACTTGTTTTTAAGTTATATATGGGTAACAAAGGTTATAGCTTGTTCTTTTTATGTAATATTAAATAAATGTCATCAGTCCCTGGAGTTAAGCTAAGGAGTGGCCTTTGTCAGCAGAGTTCAAAGAAAAATAAAGGCCAGCTCCAGGAGAGTGAGTTGTAACCAAACAGGGCAAATAAAATTCCCGTCTTGCAGAATTTTCTATTTGCAGATAATGCAGGAACTTTCCAGATTGGAGCAGGTGTTTATTCACCTGTATATTTATTATATTAAAGCAAACATGCCCTCTCTGCTGCATGAAGATAGATAATTCGAATCCTATTACCTCTGACAATCTCTTCACTGTTTTCATGTTTCTTTATATTAACTCTAATCATTGCACATGTTTTCTGACAGCTGATTTCTCAGAAGAAAGGCACAGTAGGTGCCCATTATGAATGCACTGAATATAGGAACTTTATACCCTAGGGACCTCTATCTATAAAATATCTGTAGTTTTACTGATGAAACTAAAATTAGTAGTGATGTTCTAGGAAGAGAGCTGCTGTGTGATTTGTGCTTTTTCATTAGCATAGCTTGATTCAAAAAAAAGTCTTGTCACTTTATGTGGTTTTGGAGAGGGGCATAAGTTTATAAAAACATGTTTTTAAAAATTCCTGCAGTTTCCAATTGGTTGCATATTCCAAAAAAAAAATTATTTTAAATCTGGCAACCAAAGGATGTAACGAAGTATGGTTCATAATAAATCAGGGATAACCACCAAAGATTGCATATAAAATGTACGGTTTTCTTACCAGCTGAAGAAAATTAAAGTGATCCAATGGAATTTAAGACAAGAATGGAAAAAGAACATAAACAGAAAGAAAATTTAGTGAACATAAAGTATGAACTAAAGTGGAAGGAATAAGTCCTAATAGAAGAGTAAAAATAAATATGAGTGGCTTAAATTCACAAATATAAAAAGGATTTGTTTCTAGATGTGATTTGAAGACTAAGATCTCACATTATACTGTTAGCAAGAAACAAAATTCACATAAAAGGTTACTTTCATTTTCAAAATAAAGAAATAGAAAAAGATATGCCTAGGTAAATGTGAATCAAAAGAAAACATAGGGTACCAATATTATTTCTGGAAATATAAAACAAATCAAAAATCACAGGTTGCAAATGGGGCTACAACTTTAAAAAATCAAAGATCAGTAAATTGTAATCACCAGCCATTTAGGTAGAAGTCACACCGACACAATGACTGAAAGAGGTAGGCAAGTTGACATTTGTCATTTGAGATATGACTACATGCTATTCAGAAATGGACAGATCAAGGAGATAGAAGTAAGCAAAGGAATAGCTGACAGCCAAACCAAATAGAAATATTTTAAGAAAAGAAAATTATAAGCTCTTATCATTTATAACAGAGAGACACAAATATAAAATTAAATTACATATTAACTAAGCAAATTCAATGGTATCTTAGACATGGATATATCATGATAAAGTAAGATTTAGCCAAGAGATGTAAGTATGGTTCACAGTATGAAAATGTTTCATTTTATTTCACTACATTATTAGCCTAAAGTAGAAGAAAATCAGAATTATCTCAACTCAGGAACAGCAGTTGTCATGTCTCTAAACATACACACACACACACACACACACACACACACACACACTCACACACACACACACTCACCAGAAAGATTTTGAGGGACACTTGACAAATAGGTTTTAAAGTTATTTTGAACTATAATGATATCCAGGAACACTTGAGACAAATTTTAGAAAGAACTGGAAGGAGAGCGTTTGTACTTTAAAATAGTACCTTTTGTTCTGGGTCAAAGGATTTTAGGCATCTGTCAAGCTTGTACCTTATCAAAGTGGTACTCACAGATTCAGCTTTCTTGTGAGTTAGGGTAATTCTCATTACTCCTATCAAGTTATTACAGTTAAGTCATTACTCATGAGAATGTCAATTCAAGTCAAACATTTATTGACTAAGCACTATCTTCAAGATATTGTGTTGATTACTGAGAGAAGAACAAAGAAAAACATCACATGGTTCCTGTTTTTAAGGAGTTGGATGTGGTGAAGTAGGGACCACTCCCTGTGCATTTATACACACACAGCTGCCCCTCTGTACTTTACATGTGCCTGCTTTGCAAGACTAGTAAGAAAGACCTTACCGAAAACAGGGTGACCCCGTGCCCCGCCCAGCTCTGACATTTGGCTTTAGCTAAAGTTTGTTACTAGACCCCAATATCTTACGTCAAGTCTGCTTATAAAATAAGATAATCAGCAAGCTTATGATATAACGAATAAAACAAATTTTATTTCCTTATTCTACATGTTTACAATTCAAGGAAGAGCTAAATAATCATCAGACGTTGTGGGAATTACACACACGCATGCACACACACACACACACCGGCATTCAGGACAAAAATCTTAACAATTACAGAGTCCAACGGTCACTTTAGCCTTGTTTTCGGTTATAGTCCTGGAATAAAGATTTATTTTTTAAGTACGTAAGTTAAGCCAGGGGTTGGAAATTTTTTTTTCTATAAAGAGTCAGATGGTAAACATTTCAGGCATTAGGGCCTCTGTCACATTATTCGATTCTACCGTGGTAGCATGAAAGTAGCCACAGACAACATGTAAATAAATGACCTTGGCTGTGTTCCAATGAAACCTTATAGACACTGAAATTTGAATTTTGTATATTCATATTTTTCTTTTTTTCCTTCTTTTTCTTCTTTTTTCAACTGTTAAAACATGTAAAGCCCATTTTTAGCTTGCAGGTCACAAAAACAGGTGGCAGGCTCATTTGGCCTGAGGGCCATAGTTTGCCAACTCCTAAGTTATACAGTAAACGATGTTTTTTTTCTCATATTTCCTTTTCATATTTTAAGACAGGTTTATTTTCATAATTGAAAACCTCAGATGTCTTCCTATTTGTAAAAGGAAATGCTTTTTTCCCCAGCTTTTTATAACTTCCCTTTTTCTACATTGTAGGTCATTGTATTGTTTCCATGAAAAAAAACCCTTTTTTCCTTTTAAAACATTTTATTAAATAATTGTAGACCATGAACACGGCTAAGACAGCTTACCAAATTAATCTGCAGAGTTTTTTCCCAGTTTTTCTCATTATTCACTCCGGCATTATTCACCAAAATGTCCAGTTTTCCAAAGTGGTCTACAACTTTCCTAAAAGTATCTAATTAAAAAAAAAAGAAAGAAAAAAAGACATCATAGATACGTTCCTGTTTTGCACAGACACATTTATCACAGTCTATGCCCTGAAATGAGGTTTTAGTTCATCCACCCTTCTCGTGAAAGTTATACTCTTGGACGGTGACTTCCTGCCTCGCTTCTCAAGTGTGCTCTGTGAGCCAGCAGCATCAATCAGTATTACCTGGGAAGCTGCTAGAAATGCAGAACCTGCGGCCACCACAGACCTATGGAATCGGAATCTTAACCTTAATAAGATCCGCAGGTGATCTGTATGCACATCAAAGCCCTGTAAGCAGTAACGCAGTGGTGTAAATTTTAGAGAACTGAGCATCCCATGCTAAGAGCTCTTAGAAGTCGGTCTGGGCAGCCAGCACCTCTGTCCCTAAGAAGTTACTGACGCTCTGTGGCTTAGACTAGGACAAGCATCCCTTTAAAAATAAGCCAGATTCTCTTCATAAAGTGTCCTGTTAAACAGTTATGTATCCAGACCCATTATGATCATTTCAGTGCATTTGGATATCCCAGTAAGTCTATTTTTCATTCAGTTGATTGTATTTGATTATTGTAACTTGGATGTCTGCCTTTTCTTTTTCTATTTTGACAGCCTTGTATTGCAAGTTTGTATAACAACTGTGTTCAACGAAGGTCAAGTGTGCATAGATTCTGAGGTTGGAAGGTCCCTCATTACGTTGTCCAACCACATTTCCAGTCCTTGCAAAACCTCCTTGACCAGTTAAAATTAGGCTTTACCCCTTGGTATTGAGAAACATTATTTCTCAAAGTAGCCTTTTACATAGTTCTGTTGTTTCCCGGGGCCTTTTACCACCGGTTCTAGTTCTATTACTTGAAACTATAGATAACAATTGTGGTTATTCTTCCAAATGATAGAAATGTGTTCTCGGGTCTTGGGTCCAACGTATGAGTTCCTTGAAAAAAATAGATCCGCATAAACTTTATATTGATTGAAATAAAATTAAAGAATTATTAACCACCACCGGACATATTGAAGACAGAATGGACTAATTTGCCAAATGGATAAATTACTATGCAAGTTAACTGCCAAAAATATTGCCAAGTCTTTCTAATATGTACCCTTTACAGTACCTTTTACTGTACTGGAATGGAAAACAACAAAATATGTAAAAACTGTTCACTTTTTCAAAGAATCTTTAAAATGCTTCTTAAGATCTCAAATTGATTCCAGAAAAGGTCCTCCAGTAGAAAAGATCTAAGGAATATTATTATTGTTAATTTTTGCATTTCATCTTAAATATATTCTACTCTTCGGAACTCCACATCCACCTTACAGGAAATTAGGCTGTCAAATATGGACGTCTAGTTGCTTCTTTACTTTTCTTTCCTCTTTCAGTGACCACTCTATTCCTTATACTCTGCCCTTACCGATGTATAACACACCAAATTATACATCGGTGTATTCTTCTTTATAACACACCACTGAATTTTGGGCTCAAGCAACTAACAACCTATTGATAACTCTTGCTGACATTTATATGCTGTGGTACTCTTTGTAATTTGCCTAAACTCTTCAGGTTGCATTTTTCGTCTGTAAGTCATCTCCAAGAACTTTTTTCACCTCTGTATTTTTATGATTTCAATGAAGTCCCTTTGTCCACATGTCTAAGCAGTTTTAAAAGTTGTAGGCAGCATTAAATCCTGACACTGGAAGAGCCAATGCCATGTTTTCCTAAAATGCAAATAAACGCTGATGTCCAGACAACATGTGGATTTCTCACGACCACCATGCCTTCTGCGGGTCACTCATTATGTGTCTGGTTTCCTCCTTCACAATCACTTATCCTTAAGGAATGTGTTTACAGTCAAGGTACTAATTTTAAATACTGGGAAGCAAAACAATTAAGGTTAAATGTCACATGTGAAACTACATAAATTCAGACAGAAATAGCTTTCAGATGATCTATAGGGAATCTGTTCCCTATTCCATCAGCAGGGCTGTTGGGATTTGACATGACTTTATCCCTGATGAAAACTATCCTGTGCAACCAGCAAAACTTTATCCTCCAGCAACTAGCACTGTGTTTACAGGTCTCTTCTACTCATGCTTGTAATCCATGTTATAGGTCTTTATAACATTTTCAGATTTTAATTATATAATTTCCTTTAAAACAATTTCCCTGAACAGCAGTTGGTTTCCTTCTAACATATAGCTCCATTTTCACTCTCTCACAGAACAGCCCAACATTTTCGAAAACACGCACATCCACGTTAAGAACAGAAGTACCAGAGTGACTTTTATGAAGATATTTTTGGTCCCTTGACTAAAGTTGTGCCTAATAATTTACTTAGTCTTTCAAAAAAACTTTGTGAAATACAAATATTTTATTTTTCCATTTTTCCCCAGAAAAATATGTATGTTTTTCATATAGATCTATTGGGTTCTATATGACCAAATCTGTTAATTGTCTACACCAATTCGGTCCCTGATATTTCACAACTAGATTGGTCTATTTTAAGTAAGTAGACGGAAACAGGAAAGCATTGAGGAAAGTCTGGTAGAAACTTTTCTTCTGCAATTCTAAGACTACAGTACAGCTATTATTGTTTTTAAAGTATCATTTCATAGGGGAAACACCAGAGAGAGCATGTGGTTAAAAGCATCCAGCATGTCTGTGATGACAACCCTTGACCTTTCATTCTAGTATGTTCCAAAGAGAAACACTGCCACATTTGATTGTCATTGGACTCTGCGTCTTCCAGCTTTCTGGGAGAAGTTGTTTGCCATACTCGCCTAGCCTACTTTGTCTTTCCCAGTTCCATCTGCAAGTTCAATCATTTAATAATTACTGTGGCAGCACCGTCTTGGAATACACCAAGGAATCTTGCTTACATTGTGTGCGGCCAAATAACTAAAATAAAAGGATTTCTCAAGCATGCTTGGCTTTTCTTCCCCCTTAGCTTTTAGGGCTACTGGGACGTCAGAGGAAACGTAACAGTCCCAGCTATCTCTTGCAGCTCAGAGGTAGCTGCTCTCCAGGAGATGGCCGGCCGCCCGCCCCAGGCTGGATCTCTGGCCGGGGGTTGCCTTCAGGTTGCTGCTTGCTCAAGGCACGCAACGCGTGGATGGATGGATTCCCCGCCCTTACCTCTTAGTTGTTCCTGGTCGGCCACATCGCACTGGATGAAGAGAGTCTTCTGAGGTTCAAACTGCTCATCCAGGGCAGCTTTACACTTTAAACCTGCTTCATGATTCCAATCGACAAGCGCTACCTACAGACGAGAGGAGAGGAATCGAGATCCTGCAGGGCTCCTGAAATAGACCAACAATGACGAGACCCCAGGACGCTCCTCTTTTGGACCTGAGATGGGGCCGTTCACAGTTCGGGCTCTCTCCCGGAGCGTTCGAGGTCCGCTCGAGCGCGCCAGCCTGGGCGGCTCTGGAGACTGCACGGCGGGCACCGGGGGCTCAGCCTCGGTCGCTGCCCCCAACCCCCGGGGCCCCGGCTGGGGGGCGGGTCTCGGGTGGGCCGGCGAGGCTCGCGCCGTGCGCCCTGCCTCGCTTACCTTGGCGCCCTTGAGCAGCAGCGCCTCGGCGGAGGCTCGGCCGATGCCCTGGGCCGCGCCGGTCACCAGCGCCACTTTGCCGTTCACGTGCATGTCTCCGCCTGCGCGCGGTGGGCGAGCTCGGCGTCTCCGCGCGGCCGCGGCTTTTAAGGACCCTGCGCGCGCGCGTGCCGCCCGGCCGCGCTCTCCTGCCAGTGGGCGGGGATGAAGCTGTCAAGCAGCGCCGGGCACCCACGATTGTGTCACCTGGCCCCGAGCGCGCCGGCTCCGCGATCTTTGCCTTCCTGGCTCGCAGCCAAGCCCAGATCGGAGCCTCCCCTCTGCCTGTGGCTGCCTGACTGACGGGGGGAGGCACCAAGCAGAAAGGGTGCTCCCCAAGAAGCGTTCCCTTCAGTGCGCTGAAGACCACCCCACAAAAGAAGGGTGGAGGAGAGGCTTGAGAGCCTGGGTTCCTCCTGTGAGCCCAGGTCCTCCCCTCTCCTCCCCCATCCCCCCCCAAAGAAAAATAAAACCGGGAAAAAAAAACCACAAACAAACCCCAGCAAACAGTAAAGCACAATTTGAGGGATGTTGCTTTTTTGTCTAAGTGTTTGTCTGAATTCCCATCTCCTGGACATTGGGGTGGGGATGGAGGGAGCAGAGGTCACGAACACCGTTGTGGGTTTTGTGGGTTTTTTGTTTTTGTTTTTCTTTCTTCATTGTGTTTTGGACAAACCTGTATAGATATTGGAGATGAAAGGTGCACTGTGCTCGGAACAGAAACCCCTGGATCCTATCATTTCAAGGCTGGAACTCTTGAATCTTGGAAATAGGAGTCTCATTGGCACTTATGTTTCAGATCAGTATCAATCCCGGGTCATCCTGAGAATGCTCAGCAAGAATTGTCATCACTGACTGCACAGGACTCCCAGACTCGCTGTCAGCCTGGTGAAGTGCTGGTTCAATGGTATGCTTGCTGGTTGAGTCATACTAGCTCTGGAGGCTATGAGTTAAGTATGGACAGAGGTTCCTGGTCCTCCAGGAACTTGAGCTTGAGCTGTGAACTGAGATGCATTCAGCCGGGAATATTCAGCTGACCTAGTCTGTCTGTCTGTCTGTCTGTCTGTCTTTCTCTCTCTCTCTCACCTGCAGGCTTCAATTCTAATTCTGTAAGCTTAATACCTGCTTGGCGTTTATTTTCATGATCAAAGAAATTTAAGCACCTGGGGAGGTGGGGGTCAGTCAGAAAGCTTACACAGCAGAACGAATCCTTTGTGTACCTTCTTCGTCACCGGCAGACGAGGTGACTGGCAGGGCAGTCATGTTTGGGGAGGTCGTGTGAAACGTACGTTGTCAGTAAATCACTGAAACAGAAGTCTTCACGTTGAAAGAGAACAGCAGAGGATTTAAACAAACATAGGAAACAAAAGAAAACCCAACACCTCTAGGGGCACGCACAGAACATAGAAGGAGAAAAGGAACTGTTTTTCTTTATCAAGAAAGAACACCTTAAAAGCCAGAGAAGGAGCCTCTGGAGTGACCCAGGGACATGTTGGGAAAGCTAAGTGTTGCAGCACACACGGGGAAAAGAGTTTCAAGAATAAAGGAGTTGTTACTAACACAAAGTACTCTGATAAGCACAGGGAAGGAAGGATGAAGAAATACTTTGACTTTTTCCAGACAGTAATCAACGTCAGTAAATTTAGATGGCACAGAAACCAAACGGCTGAGATTTAAGGAAAAAAATGTCTGATGAGAAGATGAATATTGCAGAGGCTCCAGACCAACATGATATGGAAAGCAATAGATTGGACAGTAGTTGGAAAGATTAGTAAGCCCATAAGTTATTCTTTTAAGAAAGGAAGGGGACGGATTCTGGTTAAAAGGCTGCCAGTCACTGAGAGAAAAACCGGAAACAGGAAGCATTATGGGGGTGGGTGGGTGAACTGGAAGAGCATCGGCTGTGGATTCACAAAAGGCTGGTTTGGATCTTGTCCCTCTGCCCCTGCCCAGCTGTGTGATCTTGGGCAAGTCGCGTCAACTCTGTGCCTCAGATTCCGTGCAACAATGAAATTACGTCTGGCACAAAATAATAACAATATTAGTTCAACTAATTACTGCTGGGTCATTAACAAATGATACACATGAGATGGAGAAAAAATGTGAGAAACAGGTTTATTAGCACAAAGGAAGGACTGGGATCTACCCCCAACCCCTTTCCTTCCCGTTGGTTTCCATGGCCACTGCCTTTGTTCAGACCCTTATACTTTTTCCTGTGACAGCAGCAGCAGTTCGACTCCTGAATGATTTCCTTGCCCCCAAATTTCTTAGATCCAATTCGGTTTCCACACTCCTCCCAATAAAAGTTCTAAAACACAGAATGTTTAGACATTCTGATGTTTAAAACCCTTAAACTATCTCCACCCCCCAGGGCATGGCATAGGGGACATTCCACTCCCCATGTCTTTCTTGTAACCCCTCTTTACAGCCTGGGAAGCCACGTCAGTTAAAACCTACCCCACTGTCCAGGCTCAGGCCTCTGCCATACAGTATCTGCTCACCTGAGTATAGTCCCCTCCTGCTTTCTTCACCTGTCTTCCCACTGAGCTGGAGAACTCTACAGTGGAAACACTTCCCACTCACATTATTGTAATTACCTTCCTGTCTCTGCGTGTCTTCAAGCTGTGTCCTGAGCATCCAGGGCAGGGTCTGTGCTTAATGCATGTTGAATAAAGAAAAGAACAGATCAATATAAGATATGTGTTTGAGAGAAGATGGAAAATGGTGAAAATTCCCATATACTGTGATTACCTTTTTATATAACTTAAAAGTAAGACTGGAAAAAATACGTGGGTATGGCGGTTTGGAAGAAGAATGTTTTGATACTTTATATTAAATGTACATTTTGATTTTAAAATATCTAACGGACATTATGTGTAGTATATTTGAAAACCAAAAAGAGAACTCTTTACCCAGTAAACGAATTCCCCATTCCTCTGTGGTTTTTTGATAAACATTTCTCATCTTCCATGCTCATAACATTATTTAATTTCATTTACATTAACTCTACAATTCTATCGTCAATGTAATTTTTGTAATTAAAAACATAATTCTTAGCTAAAACTAGGTTAAACCTGAAACAAACCATCATTCATATAATTTTGTGAAAGCATTCCTGTTTATAGGTTATGTTTTATTTAGTTTGTTGTACAAAGTTCTCTTAAACTAAAAACAAAAATTAATTAACAGTCGAATTAAAAGGGATTATTTTTATTATTTTTATCCCACCCCTCTAGGGGTGGGATAGGGATGCATAGCACAGGGAGATCAGCTAGCTGGTTTGTGTGGGATAGGGAGGGTGGGAGGGAGACGCAAGAGGGAGGAGATGTGGGGATATATGTATATGTACAGCTGATTTACTTTGTTACACAGCAGCAACTAACACAACAATGTAAAGCAGTTATACTCCAGTAAAGATGTTTAAAAAAAAAAGGGATTATTTTTCCTTTGATGCAATTGCAGGTGTTTGATATTTACTCAGGGGCAGTCATCCCATAAAGGCTAAACGCACAGCCTCTGGAATCCAGCTTTCCCGCCTACTGGCTGTGTGACCTTGGGCAAGTGACGTAATTTCTCTGAATCTCGGCTTCCTCATCAGGAAAATGAGGATGATGATAGTACCTATTTCATAAAGTTGTTGCGAAGACTATGCCGAGTTAAATAAATACTACATATGTAATTGAATTTGTTATTCACTACCGAACTGTGAGGTGGTTATTATTGTGGTCATTTTACAGATGAGGAAAACAGGTTTGGGGAGGTTAGGGAATTTGGCCAAGGTCACTTATCTAGAAAATAGAAGGAGCTGGCTTTGACTCCAAGTGTGGCTGACTCCTGAGTGGTACTCCTTCTTCTTCTTTTTCTTAAATTAAACTTTTTATTTTTTGAGATAATTGTAGCTGAGCAGTACTTTTCACCATGAATGGATAGTGATTTCTTTAAGAAACACAAGTTAAAAACAGACTTAAATTCCAATCAGAATTCCTTGATCACATTATATTTTCACACACACACTAGTGCTTGTAGCTCAGCCCTGCCTTGTTAAGAAAGGCCAGTCTCCACTTGACTTTCCTTTGTCCTGTGCACAGACATCCCAAAATATACCTAGTCACAGGCCCCAGCTTGTGAGGGCCCCAGTCTGTCAGGTGACTGATCCACCTGTGACAGATCAGTCACCTGATAGATAAAAGCTTGTTTAATTTTTAAATGATCACATATAAAGCAACACAGAAATAGGCTTTTTCCTTATTGAAACTGAAAAGCCCTGCTGAAATAAGGCAGTTTCTTCTAACACCAGGGTCAAGGATTCTTGTCTTGGCTTTGCCTCTGCAAGCTACAGCAGAGGAGCTGACCACTTTGGGATATCTACTATGTTCTCGTTCTTCTGCATGTTATCTCAGTGCATCCTTTTGCCAATCCTGCAAAGTAAATATTACTCCCTTCGTTTTACAGATGAAGAAACTGAGGCTCATGGAAGACAAGTAATCTCTCCCAAGGTCAGACTTTGAGATTTAGCAACACACCTGGGTTCAAACCCAAGCCTCTGCTCCTTCCAGCAAACTCAGCTCTTTGACAGATGTGCGTTCAAATGCCGTCCCCACCTTTGTGCTGATGGTATGATCTTGGGCTGGTTACTCAATGTCTATGGCCCAAAGTGCCCTGGACTGTTAGGTGCAGAGTAAACTGGCGTTCTATGAAGCACCCATTACAGGACCTGCCACGTATACTTTGACCAATGAATCCTTGTTATTAGGTTCTTCCTTAATGTTCATATTTATTTCTGGATTTAGAGATAAAAGACAGGTAAAGGGCTTCCCTGGTGGCGCAGTGGTTGAGGGTCCGCCTGCCGATGCAGGGGACACGGGTTCGTGCCCCGGTCCGGGAAGATCCCACATGCCGCGGAGCGGCTAGGCCCGTGGTGAGCCATGGCCGCTGAGCCTGCGCGTCCGGAGCCTGTGCTCCCCAAAGGGAGAGGCCACAGCGGTGAGAGGCCCGCGTACCGCAAAAAAAAAAAAAAAAAAAAAAAAAAAAAATTGCAGCTTTATTTGTAATAGCCCCAAAATGGAAACAGCCCCAATGTCCATTAACAGCTGAATAGGTAAACAAGTACTGGTGTATCCATACAGTGGAATACTACTCAGCAATAAAGATAATGAACTATTCACAAAAATAGTGTTTATGAATCTTAAAATAATTATGAAGCATGAAGGAAACCAGGATTTTTCTGAAAAGCAAACATGTTATGATTCCAGTCATGTGAAATTCTAGAAAATACAAACTAATTTACTGTCAATGAAAGTAAATCAGTGGTTTCCCGGAGGGTCAGTGAGGGCAGGGAGAGATTAGTAAAGGGCACAGGGTGAATATAGGGGTGATGGAAGTGTTCATTAGAATGGTTACAACAGTTTCATGTGTTTATATGTACATCATACAAATCCAATTATACACTTTAATGAGGTGCAGTCTATAGCATGTCAGATGTCAGTAGAACTTTTTAAAAAATGGTTCAGTAAAAGTTTGGATCTACTTCTTTTTTTTTTTTTTTTTTTTTTTTTTTCAGAACCAGAAGATTTCCCAAGCTTATATTGACTTGACCTTCTGTCTCTCCATGCCTTGGGAAGGGTAGCCCTCCTTAGTGGCCGGCAACATTGGTTAGCAGTAAAGATCATTCCTATCTGAGTCGACAAAACTCTGGCTGGATGATAAAAGACTATAGGATTTCCCTTTCTTCCATTTTCATTTTCTTGTCTGTACAGTAATAGCCTTGAGGTGAACAGTTCATAGGCTACAGGAGTAAACAAACCCTTATTTGCTCTGATAATGACCTCAACTCCAGGAAAAGCCCCAGTATGATATGTACACACTCATCTCTTATAACCGTAGTCACCAAGACATCTGTGGATGCACTTTCAGAAAAGGTACTGTCTCTCTAGTTTAGTACAGTCTCCTCCAGACCCTGTGCGATTCATATCACGCACAGTGTCTCTGTACCAATTATGGTTTCAGCTTGGCCCCTGTAGTCTTACCACAGGTGACTCTAGCAAACCAAATTCTGGACATCAGGGTGCATGTTCTCTTGTAGTAACTGGGAACAGCTCCCCCTCTATATGCTGGGTGTTATGTGACATCTCTTGGGAAAAAGGGAGTCAATTCATCCTTCTCCCCAGACCACTAGAGGTTGTCACGACAACTTCCCCCTCCTCAGGGTGACTTCTGGATCCTCAAAAAACCCTGGCATCCAGGCCACAGAAGAGAACAGCAAAGTGCTGTAGTCTTTCCTAGGTGGCATTTGTCAGCAATGCAAAGTAGATCAAAACTGGGAGAAGAAAAAATTCTTTTCAAGTTGCCAGCAATATCCAGACTGGGTTTTTTTTTTTTAATTTTTAAATTTTATCTTATTTATTTTTTTATACAGCAGGCTCAGACTGGGTCTTCTTGGCCAAAATGGGGTCAGAGAGGAGGGAACAATGTCCCCCTAAGGGGTAGGTTAGGTGTATTAAATGCATTATTGACCTATGATATTTTCAACTTATGATGGGTTTATCAGGATGTAACAACATCATAGGTCAAGGAAGATCTTTATATTTAGCCAGTCTTTGACAAAGGAACAAAGGCAATATAATGGCGCAAAGATAGTCTTTTCACCAAATAGTGCTGGAACAGCTGAACATCCACATGCAAAAATAATGAATGGTCACAGACCTTCACAAAAATTAACTCAAAATGGACCACAGGCCTAAATATAAAATGCGAAAATATAAAATTCCTGGAAGATAACACAGGTGCACAGGTAGGTGCACAGGAAGATAACACAGGTGCATCTAGGTTGACCTTGGGTTTGGCAGTGACTTTGTACATCCAACACCAAAGGCATGATCCATGAAAGAAAGAATCAATAAGCTGGACTTCATGAGGCTTTCAAACTTACACTCTAGATCTTTGGGCATTCTCCTTCTTGCCTATCAGGCCTCTCTTGCTTTTGCCCGTTCCTCATCTTTTCTAGAACCCACAACCCATTAGTGCATTACCTTCTTGCCAGTAACCCTGGCGCCATTGTCCGTCTACTGGACCTATAACGACACAACTATCCAGCTTCTCTATTTTCAAATTCAGGCAGCTAGGGTGCTATGAGGGCAAATCATAAACTCTAACAATGGGAGTGGCTGTCTGCTGTCCTCTCTCATGCCCGATGGTAATTATATAATTCAAGCGTTCGAATTCTCTTCTAACCCCTTTATCGCTATTCTTTTCCTTTCACTGTCAGGAGGAAACCTTTTACTTTCCCTGAAAGTATAAAATGGAATTTCCTCTGTTATTATCAACCTACCTGTGACTTTACTTCCTTTCTCCTTGTATCCAGATCATGCTAGCAAAGTCACTTTGATGTAAGTCTAATCTCTCCATCTGTACTTTGAAATCTAGTCCTTTCCCTCTTCATGGCAATGCTATTTCACCATTTATCTGTTTTCTTTTCCCCTTATTTTCAGTTCTTCTTTCTCTGCTAGCATCAATGCTATGTGAAAATTTTCCAGTTTCTTTTCTGTTGAATTAGAAAAAAATATCTTGCTGTCATATTTAGTTAACATATTTTCATATTGGTATATATTCATTATCTTAAATCCATCACTTTCCGTTCATTCTTCAATCCATTAAAAATATGTATATTTTTTATTGTCTGTCTTCCCTACCTCTGGAATGGGTACACCACAAGGGCAAGGAGTTGGGTCTGTTTTGTCTTTGATATATCCCAAACCTGAAAAAGCTCACCTTTTCTTTTGAAAGAACTCCATTTCTTGGGACATAATAGGCCCTTAATAAATATTTTCTGAATAAGTCAATGGATGGTGGTTAGTGAGCTGGGCACTGAGAGTGTGCAGATGAAACAGCACCATCTTAAATTTCCATTAAGATGATGACAGTACCCACACCGCAAGGCCCGGGCACATTTCGGTCTTGATCACATTTACTTCTCTTCCCCACCTAACCCTCTTTATCACTTACCTCTTGAAACATTTTCTTGCCTTGAGTTTCCTGACCTTGCACTCTATGCTTTTTTCTAATTTTTGAGTCTTTTCAGGATTCTTTGCAAGGTCTTCTTCTGTTAACCTGTTGATGTCAACTTCTAAATGTTCACGCCTTCTCTTGTTTTCACACGTTACACAGACTCGCTGGTTATGCACATTCGTTTCCTGGCGTCAGTTTTATCTAAATGTAGACCATTCTCAAATCTAAAGCCCAGTTCTTGCATCTGAAATTCCATCTGCATTGATCACTCTCCCCTTCTCACCTCCAACAGGCCCCAGAATCAGGTCCTGCTCCCATGCACCATGTTTTCATCTCCCTACTTCCCCAAGTCAGAGACCATCATCATATCCTTACTATTCCTCCACCTTTTCTTTCCTTTCCTAATCATTTTTCTTATCCTGTCTATTTTAACTCTGCAATATCTTTCAGACTGGCATAAAAGCAATAGGTATGTGAACAATTTTTACTCACTGAAAGTCTTAAACTTATCCATTACTGTAGAAATAATTGTACTGTCTTATAACTGTCTGTTCATTGGTCCCTTTCACTCAAGAAAGTGTAAATTCCTTAATGGTAGGAATGTTCTCTGTTATCTTCTCAGCTTCTCACACCTGGTCTGGAAGTTGTGTAATTTAAAATATTTTTGGAAGGATAAGAGATTCTAGATAAATTATAATTTTAATTAATTTAATTATTTCAGTATTTTTGAGTTTAATAGTATTGAGTACACAATAGCTGAAAGTATATATTGGGGCAGTCTTTTAAAGATTTATCTTGATGGAGGAAATAATCTCGGCACTATAGATTTGAGTCAGAATATACTATTTGAATATAATCTATTAGTGTAATAAATTTATTATACAAGTTATAAAAACTTCACATAGAATCCTCAAATAAATACTACTATGACTAAACATGAAACTCTTCCCTTGTGTGCACATATACTCTATATTTTTATTTTTTTGTTAATTTTTATTGGAGTATGGTTGCTTTATAATATTGTGTTAGCCTGCACTGTATAGCACAGGGAACTCTACCTAATATACTTTAAACGTTAGCAGGCTGCTGACAGATAGAAAAGTATGTTTAGAAGTAGGGAAGATTCCTTCTAGAAAAATGGTACAGGTGAACCAGTTTGCAAGGCAGAAACAGAGACACAGATGTAGAGAAAAAACATATGGACACCAAGGGGGGAAAGTGTGGTGGGGAGTGGTGGTGAGATAAATTGGGAGATTGCGGTTGACATATATACATTAATATGTATAAAATAGATGACTAATAAGAACCTGCTGTATAAAAAAAAAAAAAAAAGAAAGAAAAAGAAGTAGGGAAGATTCCCTAAGGAGAGACTTTCCTTGCCAAGTAATGATTACTGGCAGCGTGTCAGAAATGTAAAGAATCTGAGACATTCAAGCTACAGCTTGGCCAAATTAATCTTAATATGCTGACATTAGAGTTTTTAAATACGCTAATGGCAGTTGTAACGTTTGAGAAAAAATTTAATGTGACTCGGTCACACGAAACAAATCTTGACTCCTAAACATTTTATTTTGCAATACATTTTTGAAGTGAACAGATTCCATTTTTTAAAATTAATTAATTAATTATTTGTGTTGGCCGCGTTGGGTCCTTGCTGCTGCGCGCGGGCTTTCTCTAGCTCTGGCGAGCAGAGGCTACTCTTCGTTGCGGTGCGCAGGCTTCTCCTTGCGGTGGCTTCTCTTGTTGCGGCGGAGCACGGGCTCTAGGCGCACGGACCTCAGCAGTCGTGGCACTCAGGCTCAGTAGTTGTGGCTCGCAGGCTCTAGAGCGCAGGCTCAGCAGTTGTGGCGGACGGGCCTAGCCGCTCCGCGGCATGTGGGATCCTCCCGGGCCAGGGCTCGAACCCGTGTCCCCTGCACCGGCAGGCAGATTCCCAACCACTGCACCACCAGGGAAGTCCCGAGCAGATTTAATTTTTAGAGCAGTTTCAGGTTCACAGAAAAACTGAACAGAAAGTACAGAGTTCCCATGTAGCACAATAGAAACGAATTATCCGAAGAGGTGGGTTAAGTGGAGGATAGTTTTATTTGTTTCCCAGAGGAAATGATTTCTAAGCTGGGTTCCGAGAGGATGAAGTTTGGCCAGAACAAAAGAGTCATCCATCTTTAGTTGCTTTATTTTGATAATTCCAGGAGCCGTTTACACTAAATATATTTCATACATACAACCACTTGAAAGCCACTCCCTTTCTGTATATCCTTGATATGACTTAGGATTATAGTGGCAATGTAATCTGGGCACATGACGAATAGAAACAAGGGAGCAGGATGTAAAAGACTTGCCATGCATATGCAAATCATGATGTTGTTGGCCCAGTCTGCTTGTACTTTGACTTGTTTTTCTATCACTGATGATAAATTTGTGACCAGTACAGCTGGAACCCTTTAACGGTGCTGTCAGAGACTGTAAAAGAAAGTCACCCGTCACACACTGAGGCTAAACATACGACCTTCAGTCCTATGCCAGAGTAAACTGTCAAAGGACTTAATGGTTGTTCAGAAATAAATCTATGCACATATAGGTACAATATCTGTCCAAAAATATTCCTGATTTTTCCTTTAGGCAAATTTCTACGGAATTACAAAATTCTACAATTTCTGACAAAATTAATCCACTAAATGATTATAGGTTACTTGAATTTAAAAAAAAAAATTTCCATGCCCCCTTAGTATGTTTTGTCTGTAATTACGAATGAGAATTGCATGAGAACACTCATAAATATTTGTAGGATGAAAGCAGGAGTACAAGGTTTATAATCCAGAGAATAAAAAATGTGAAACAATATCACACTGAGATTTTTAAAATTTTTGATGTTTCCTCTAATTCCTTATTCAGCCCCTCTAATTCAGACCATATAGTCTGGATGACTGCAAATAACTCAGTCATAAGTTGATGATAAGATAGGGGTCTTAGCATCAACCTATTACTTTAGGTAATTGAAGTAATAACTCTTTGGGTTAATGTGCACAGCAATCTCATGGGGAAATTTGCAGATGATGGGCATAGCTTTAATGGGCTATTTGCCTCCGATCTGAAAGACTCAACCTTTAGTCATGCTTTAAATAAAAAGAAATACAGAGTGGCTCAAGTCGTTTCCTGTGCTTCAAACATTTGGCAAAACTGAGTTCCAGGGTTGTTATAGCTGGCGTGTCCAATTCGTGCAGCTTCTTTTGTCCTTAGGATACGCTGTAACATCTGCTTTCCTGCAGTGCATATGCTAATCACGAGAGGCCTTGTCTTATTATTGTGGTTTTTTTTCAATCTCTGTATAGGAAAAATAAAACTCACATCAACCTTTTAGGGTGAATGATATGGTAAAATTATCTGTTTGCAGCCAAGTTTGGGAAAACACACATTTTTTTCTCTTCATTTAAATTCTAAACATATGAATTGAACACCTACGAATATGCACACACCAGGGCTGTAGGACGCTTGGGTTAAAGAACGTCTCCTTGTTCCCTAGACCATGAGAGAAGCTGCTTTTTAAAACCCAAGACTTTTTGTTAGCAAGTGAGTCACTTTTAATTTCTCTTCAACATATAGCTCATTGACAGCAGAAGAGCTGTTTGTTTTATAATCACAGAAACAGCTGCACAAGGGCTCCTGTGCCTCACGGGCTTATCTTTCCTAGCTAGAGATACAAGAAGTGTCCAGGTCTGGGAAGAAATTTCTTAAGAACTGGTACTCTAGGTGTATCAGTGGGAGTTGAGGTTGTAGGGGAAGAAAAAATATCTTTTTCCTCTACCCATTTTAGGTTCACTGGCTAGCGCTCCGTCAATTAGACGGACAAAAGACAAATTAACAAGAAAAAAGCCAGCAGAAGTTTATGAACATTCTTATTGCACACATACACGGAAGCACCCAGTGATGAGTAACTCAAAGGGGTTGTTAGAACTTGGGTTTATGTAGCATCTTAACAAAAGAACGATAATATTATAGAGAAATGGCAAACCAGAAGAAAAAGACTTTGAGCTTCTTAGGGCAGCAAATTCTGGGAAGGCAAATATGTGGGAAGATGATGGTAGATAAGAGCTAGTTTTAGCAAAGTTTGTTATATAGACTCCTCTGGTACTGCCTCTGGGCTGATATGGGTCTAGGATTGTCTCCGATGATTATTTCCTGTTCTTCCTGGTAGAAAGGGGAGAGGAGGCATCTTTAAAAATTTGTGTACTGCTCTTGGGCAAATAATGGGAGAGCAGAGAGCTCTTCTTCTTCTGTTGCCTTCAGATCAAAACAATCTTTATGCCAAAGGGATATATTTTGGGGTAGCATATCCTGCTACCCTTCAAGGTCATCACAAACTGTCTTCAATACTGCACTTCAGGAAATGTATTTCTTCATTTTCTTAGGGTCTTTGCATGGGAAAAAAAAAGAAAGTTTATTGTCAAATACACATGGATGTGTGTGTGTTATATGAATTAAACTTCATATGAGTAAGATTTCAGATGCATCGTTTGCTAGAGTGTCATATATGCATCTATATATTAAACAGTTGTTTTTAAAACAAATGTCATTTTTGAAAACAGTTTTAGATTTAAAGAAAGATTGTGACAGTACAGAGAGTTTCCCTATACCTTGCACCCAGTTTCCCCTATTATTAACGTCTTACATTAGTAGGGTACATTTGTAACAGTTAATGTACCAATATTACCTATTATTATTAATAAAGCCTGTATGTTATGCAGATTGTCTTAGTTTTTAACCTAATGTCCTTTTTTTTGTTTGGTTTCCAGGATCCTAACCAAGATACTACATTACATTTGGTTTTCAATGTCTCTTTAGCCTCCTGTTGGCTGTTAAGTTTCTCAGACTTTCCTTGTTTTTGATGACCTTGGGAGTCTTGAGGAATACTGGTCAGGGTTTTTTGCATATTTTTTTTCATTAATCACTCTCTTAAAAAATTACTTTGGCTGTGGCCAGTGGGTAAATTTCCCTTTGTGTAAGTTAAGGGATGAATGTCCCCATGGACAGATCTCATTTGCAAGAAGCCTCTTTGGTATAAAAGACTAGATATCATTCCAGAATTCCTGCTGTACGAAACAATATCCTCTCATTTGTTGGGGCCCTCTTTTTAAAATACATTTTGTGCAGATGTCCTTGTAAACCGTGAAGATACTTCTGTGATGATCTAAGTGGCTATTGAGGCAATTATGGGCTTTTCAGTTGTTAACATTCAGGTATTATCAGGTGCTATTCTGAATCTAAAGCGTGGCTGCCCTGGGGTTCTCACCTGATGGAAACACTGAATTATGGAACCTGTACTAGGAAATGTAGCACGTGTGTGTGTGTGTGTGTGTGTGTGTGTGTGTGTGTGTGTGTGTGTGTTTCCAGCAGAATAGTTCCGGTCATTCAACAAATATTCATGGATTCCCAGTTCTATGCCAGACACTGGGCTGGTTGCACTGAGGGCCATTGTCAAGTCTTATTCTCTTGATTCTCCCGCCTCCCTGTTCTCTATTCCCTGACTGAGTCTCCCAGGAAACCCTTGAAGATCAAAGCTTAAAGAAACCAAATGAAAATGACTTTACCTTATAAACAAATAAGACAGAAATGAATTTTTTTGCGGTACGCGGGCCTCTCACCGTTGTGGCCTCTCCCGTTGCGGAGCACAGGCTCCGGACGCGCAGGCTCAGCGGCCATGGCTCACGGGCCCAGCCGCTCCGCGGCACGTGAGATCCTCCCGGACCGGGGCACGAACCCGTGTCCCCTGCATCGGCAGGCGGACTCTCAACCACTGCGCCACCAGGGAAGCCCCAGAAATAAATATTTTTAAACTGTAAGTGAGAGACGCAAATTTTACAGAAAGTTAGCTTTGTACCCAGATTATAGCCTAAAATGTCTGAATGCAAGACCTTATGATTACAAATGTAAAGCATTAAATTGGGAACAAAGGTTACACACTATGTGGGGTTTCTTCTTTCTTTTTCTTACTTCCAAATCATCTTTCAAATGTCTTGTAAATCAAGATTTTTTTAATTTTGTAAGTCAGTGAATATTTTTACTTTCATAGTTCTGGCAAGTAGACTGCACCCTTATTCGCATCCTAGGTAATCAATAAATACGGTCCACTAATAAAAAGGACAAAATTAAAGAGTTCTCTATCTCTGCACACAAGTCTTTAAGAAAATTTTATTCTTACTGTGCCATTTATGTTTATTTTGTGAATTCTAAGGATAAATTTATTCACTTTTTATCATGCCTTTTGATAGATATGAAAGTAAATTACTGCAGTGTAACATTTGAAATATTGAAAACATCTTACAAAATATCAATACTCATTAAGAGAGTATCTTGAGTGAATGGAAAGCAAAGAGGAAAATTTCCCATTTTTTGTGGTTTTTTTGTAACTTTAAAAAATACCATGTGCTCCAAGGCCAATTATTTGCAAGTGCCTTGGAAATAATATAACTTAAATATACAATATCACCATAAAATAAAGCAGACATTAGCTCCTGACTTTGGAAATATTTAAAAATTAAAAATAAGTAATTTCTGCAACAGCCCAACAGTTATGTCTTTTGTTTTTCTAAGTTAGAAACGTTGTGGCATCATTTGTAGCGTGAATCAAATTAAATCCTGCTTATTTTGTAGTGTGTCTGTAGAGATACAAAATCCTCATTAATCGGTTAGGCACTTAAATAGAAGGTCACAAATTAATCATTCTTTGGAATTGTGTGTATGGAAAGGGAAAGCTCCAGTCCTCTGTCCACCATTCATATGATATTTTTCCTTCTAATGGGAATATTGATGCATTTACGTGCTCAGCTCTTAGTATGTTTCACTAAAGCTTTTACCATCTTTTAATATGATATCTGCATTTACACATTAAAGAAGGATATGTATATTTGTAGACTCCTGCGATTAAATTTCTTTTGTTCAGGGACCATGCTAGGTCATTCTAACTCTTCCTCATATATTTAGGGAGAAATCTGTCCCTCTTTTTTAGGTTTCACCTAGGACTTTGCTCCATACAAGAGCAGATTGGATTAAGCACTAAGGAGACTGTAATTTTCTTTTTATCAATTACGCATTTGTCCTTCTGCCTCCTAAGAAAGTAGTAAAAGTTCAGAACATCTATTTTTCTGGAGTGGAGAGCCTGGAAGTTCTTCAAAGTAGTTTCACTGTGGGATGTTCCACCAAAGCTCTCCAAATTATCTCTTCTCTAATCTGAGCAAGAAATGCCAGTTTGGACTGGCATATAGGACTCTTCAGACACTTGAATTTTTCACCTTCAAACAGAAGGCTGGGAGCATTGTGGATAAAACATAAATATTCACAGAGCATTGCATTTATAAATGTGTAGTAAGAAACGAATGAGCACGTGAAACCCAAAGACCACTTTCTTTCAACGTCATGAAAGTACTATCTTACAGAGATTAAAAGAATGAAAGTATTGTCTAACTCAGAGACGGGAGCTCCCTCTAACATTGTGCAGCTCCCAGTTAGTAAAAGCTATGTTTCTCAAGCTCAACCAACCATAGAAAGAAAGGAAAAAACAAAAAAAACCAAAACGCACATCTAATTGATTTCTTCCCTTATTCTGATGCCAATAAACCAATAAAATACAGCAACTGCTGGACCAAGGAACTAAGCCATAAGGAAGTTTAATAAAAACAGCTTATTGTATTCGTTTGCTAGGCTTGTGGGATCTTAGTTCCCCTACCAGGGACTGAACCCAGGCCCCAGCAGTGAAAGCGAGGAGTCTTAACCACTGGACCACCATGGGAGGGATAGATTGGGAGTTTGGGATTGACATGTACACACTGCTGTATTTAAAACAGATAACCCGGGCTTCCCCGGTGGCGCAGTGGTTGAGAGTCCGCCTGCCGATGCAGGGGACGCGGGTTCGTGCCCCGGTCCGGGAGGATCCCACATGCCGCAGAGTGGCTGGGCCCGTGAGCCGTGGCCACTGAGCCTGCGCGTCCGGAGCCTGCACTCCGCAATGGGAGAGGCCGCCACAGCGAGAGGCCCGCGTACCGCAAAAAAAAAACCCAAAAAACAAAAAAACAGATACCCCACAAGGACCTACTGTATAGCACAGAGAACTCTGCCCAATATTCTGTAATAACCTAAATGGGAAATGAATTTGAAAAAGGAATAGATACATGTATATGTACAACTGAATCACTTTGCTGTACACCTGAAACTAACACAACATTCTTAATCAACTATACTCCAATATAAAATTAAAAATTGTAAAAAAGAAGTAGCAAAAATAAATTAATTAAAAAAAACAAAACAACCAAAATTTATGGTCTCACAGTTCTGCAGTTTAGAAATCTGAAATCAGGTGGGCAGCAGGGCCATGCTCACACTGAAACCTGGAGGTGAATCTTCCCTCGCCTCTTTCTAGCTTCTGGTGAATTGCTGCCAATTGTTGGTGTTCCTTGGTTGACAGCTGCATAAGTCCAATCTCTGCCTTTGGGGTCACATGGCATTATTCCTGTTGTCTCTGTCTTCACGTGGCCATCTTCTTAAAAGGACATCAGTCATGTCGGGTTAGGAGCTCACCCCTAGTTCAGTACGACCTCATCCAAACATAACTAATTTCATCTGCAATGACCCTATTTCTAAATAAGGTCACATTTGGAAGTACTGAGAATCAGAACCTCAACATATCTTTCTGGAGGCAGGGGGTGGGCAGAAACAGAATACAACAGGTAACACTTAATATGTGTTTTTTGCCTGACTTGTTCTGAAAAGTGGTGTTACATTTACAACTGTGCTACTCATTCAGCAAATCTGAGAAGGCAACATCCGGAGATACCAGGAAGAGAGACTTCCTGTCCTTAAGAAGGTTAGAATCTAGTTGAGGAAACAGATCATTTACAACTGTTGTAGGTAAAATGAAAAATTCCTATAATAGCGATTTGGGCGAAGTGCTGTGAGAGCAGTTGATGGATGACATGTTTTTTGGCTTGAAGTGATTTTTATTTTCTTTATGCTTTAATGTTTTCTAAGTTTTCTGCAACAGACATTTATTTACCACCGAAAATTGACTCGAGAGAACTTGAGAGTTAAGCTGCCTCAAAACTTTAAAATAAAAAACTCCTAAAATAATATGCTGTCTTTTCTTCTAAGATCTACCAGGATGGCTCCTGAGGAATGTATAAGTAGGTTTCTACGTAAGAACCTATTTCTGAATCAGGACTAATTGTGACGAACCTCTTGTGTCGTCTGCTTTAAGAAATCTTTGTTTCTTGTTTAGCAATAACTCAAACAGGCTTTGCAAGATGCTCAGAAATGGTTTCATGGGTGTAGCTCCTAACTAAACAGGTAGGCAGAGAAAGGAATTAACCGGCCCCGCTGGTTCTCAGAAGCGGCTCTGAATATTGAAAGAAGACTTCATTAGGAGAGGTGCACCTCACGGCCAGTCACGCAGCTGTGGCATCGAACCAGCTCACTTCTCTACTTTCAGGATTTAATCAGTCTCAGTGCTGCAGTAATCAGTGATAAACCATCACCATCCTAATGCGATCATCTTGTAAGATTCCTCATCCAATATTTGCATGCCTTAGGCTGCAACCCTCATTACTATCGCCCAGGCTTCCTCTCACACTTTCAACGATGAAAAACTCACTCCCTAACCCAGGCATCTGTGCTTTTGTTGAAGAGCACAGTTATGAAGTTGTTTGTTATGTTGAACAGCAAAATATTTCCTAACTAGAAAAAGGTCTATTGTTCTCATTCTATCCCCCGGGATGACAGAGACCCACTCGGCTCCCCCCTTCCTCCTGTTATTCTTTCAAATACTTGGAAGCAACCATGATATTTTGCCCAAATATTCTTGTTTTCATCACAGATGTTTATAGCTTGTTCATCATGAGGTTTCAAGTCTCTTTACAGTCCTTGCCATTTTTTCTCTGGCCATTATTTTGAATTAGACCATTTCCCAGATCTGAACACGAAATTCTAATGATATGTGTGTTGTGTGTAGTAATGAGTGGTCCCATCAGATGGTATGATTCCTATGATGCTTACAGTTAAATGAAAGTGTCAACTAGTTTTCAGATACATTATTATCTGACCTCTTTCTCTGTATTGTACTTTTTTAAAAAACCATTTCTTTTTACTCAATATTTGAATTTTACTAACTGTGAAATCTGTTGTTATAATGTCACCATCCAAGGACACTTTGGATGTCACATTTCTCATGCAAAAACTTGTCAGTCTTGATCAGCTTATAGCAATTTGGTTTTCCTTTGTCTTTGAAAATGATAGAAGCATTGGTTATGCTTCATCCATTTCACACAATCTGTAAAGTTATACTGTAGGCTTGCGGCTGGTGCCTGTTCTGATTTCTTGATGCCAGACCAGTTCTTAAATATTTTGAATGTCACCCACTCCTGCTTTTATATCTACATCAAAGGAATTGAACATAGATTGAGAGCTAGATTTAACATAAAACATCAGAAAAATACCCCTACGTGCTCTCCTCTGACATGATGGAGAAAATAAACTTATAAATGCTATATTGTCTATAACATCCAAATTAAGTAAAGAGTTGGAAAAAAATGATTTTAATTAGTCAATTTATCTATATTTGAAGAGATGATGGTTACAAAAGTCACATGTTATCCAACCTTCAGGAGTACATGTATTTGATGTTTTTCTTTAAAGTGCATCTCTTTTCAGCAATGTGTGTTATTTGGAGTGTTGAGTCTTTTCTGGGTAGTTTGGTGAAAATGTAAAATAATGTTCTCAGCGCAATGCCTCTCTGTTCCTATCTTCTTTCGATCTCTGTCCTTCATGCAGGTTTGAATCCGGCTACATCATTTTACTGCCATACGTCAGTGCTTACTTCTCGCTGTTTTCATTCCCTGCTGCCTTCAGAGTCCCACGCAGTGAAGGTGCTGGATCTACCATCCTTAAGACGTGTGCCTTTCCCAGGCCGATTGTTTATTTAGGGAAAAAGATAGAAGAGAGGTCCACTCTATTTGTTTGGAGTTATATAAATATGCTTAAAAAGGAGGTTTCCTCATGTATTCCACTTCAGTCTTCCTGTTCAGGGAGAGTTTTAAATGCACCTTTTATCACTATACGATGACAGCTTGAGTTACAGTTTTCTAATTGTATCAAATATATTAGAGATGTTGGAAATCAGGAAGGTAAGATGGAATAATAATTCTGAATTTCTCTCCATATGTATTATAAATGTAGGATTATCACATATATATATACACTCAAAACCAGTTTATCATTGTAAAGCAGCAGACACAGTGCTATAATAGTAGCCGAACGTGGACGTAAATGATGGAAGAAGAAATTGATTAATAATTGTTCTCTATATCAGTCTTATAGTTTTATTTTGCCCTTTATTTCACATTCTTCTTCATAGGGAGTTTGCTCACCAAGTTGTAGTTGAAGTCAAAAAATTCTTTAAAAAGGATCATAATAGAAGAATATTTTCAATCAGAAACTATTTTACATTCCCTTTGACATTATCTTGTGACTGAAGTTTTAAACATAAAACTCAGATAACATTATTAATAAATCTTAAAATATTTTACATGATTGCCAATACAATTCTCAAATATGTAACTAAGATGGGACATACGGTACTACAGAGAGAAGTCAAACCGCAATGATTAAGATAATACTAGGGCTTCCCTGGTGGCGCGGTGGTTGCGCGTCCGCCTGCCGATGCAGGGGAACCGGGTTCGCGCC